>NW_027248411.1:300000-443741 GCF_041260155.1 Ptychodera flava
TGTTTGATTCAATTTTTTACCTCTGGATGATACTGATGTAGGTGCATTATCTATGGAAAAAGAGGAAGAAAGAATAATACTTTTCTGTGACACGAGGAATTTCCTAATGTGTGTTATCTGGACATTAACCCTAAGCTTGCGAAGCTGTGATTACATGATGACTATATGTGATGAAAGTTAATTTTCCATAAAAAAGTGTCATTTAAACTACTACAACTTCTATTACCACTATCGAAATTGGACTTAAATTAATTTAATCATATGAAGAAATCAATGTCACTCACTGCCAATCATAAGAAAGTTCTTCCAGTAAACATTCTTTAAAAGGTTTAAATATTGCCAAGTTTATTAAAGACACTTTTTAAAGAGGTATTGTGATGGCATATTTACTAACTCACTACTTACCAGTCGTTAAAGCATGTTCTCTCTGGAATTCCACTACTTTCTTCCTGAGGGGATCTTTGCATAAGGTTGTAAATATCTCTACAAGTAGATCTAAATCATTTACTCCTATATTGCCTTGATCATTTAAATGATGGAAGACATCAGACGCACTTTCCAGCTTCTCTATCTCTTGCTTAGACAACTGCTTTCCTCTGAGTAGCCTCTTCATCTTCATTACATCACTCGCATCCATTTCCTCTTGTAAATCTTCGAAAAGGATGTTTAGTGGGCTGATGATATTTGCCCGTGGAGCCTCTGCCATGATCAGGAATTACCTAGACTCACTGATGCTATTTACAGACTCACTGAAGTATAAAACCTTATCTTGGCAGGGCTCCAAAATACCAATACTATCTCATGGACATACACATCTCATACAGTCGATATACTTCAGGGGTGGTGCTTCTTAGAACGGGCTAGCTCATTAAACCATCAGATATAATGAAACTGAATAAACGAAAAAAGAAATATACCATGTTGTATTATATTTGTGGTATGAAACAGCAGAAATTGTTCAAAGTAAATTTGCATATTCAACTTAACTGAGGACCTTAAATAAACAGATTCACACATCTCTATACACAAAGTGACAGAGTTTTCTTCTCTATGCTATTGATCATGGTCTTAGCTTTGATGAAGTTACATGAACACAGAAGGTTGTCAGGTTATCACATCAATTGACCATAAGCTAGGCGAAACATGTAATGCTATAACATAAATCTATAACAAGGGCAACTTATCTTATTCCTGAAATTTTCTGGACATTCACTGTATCAGGCTAATACACTTCACAAATACTTTAGAAAAAATTTGCTTCGAAGTTCCAACATTTTGACAAGATTAACAACGTTTCACTAAAAAAACAATATCCTATAATTCTTTCACTTTTACTTCGATACTGCGCATGTCTATCAACACATGGAAATTAGCGTTAGAGTTGTTATGTGTGCAAGCTTTGGACCTCAAAATCTCTTACAATTGACCATTTTAAATATTACAAATCTATTCTTTGCCCTTGTTTTCGTTGAATGTATTTTCGCGCCCAAAGGCCGAATGACTAAACAAATACGCTTATAACAGCCAGTTTTTCGCTACAGGGACTACAGAGGATAGTAAGTCGTCATAAGCTTATGTTATTTCATGGTTATTCTACCGTCTGTAGAGTAGAGTAACCGTTGGTGCTTGGACCGTTCATTATAACAAGAAAGTTCATGATTAGAAACGTAATTCAAAATTTGAAACATAAGCATATGTAACATACCTATTTGTGTACTCTGAGAATTCCGTAAAGCTGCAAACTCAGAGTCACAACGCAGGACTGAGGACTTTAAACCTTGTGTATGCGTACGTTAGATCCCACCACCTGTACTGTCGCCGATGACAACTCTAGTTTCAATTAAACAATAACACCCGATGTGATACTGAGCATTATCGTGCAATTTGAAACGAAATGAGCATGAGTGTTTGCAGACTCCGACGCGGAAAAAATGTCATGATATAAAGCAAAGCTTGCTCTATAGCTCTATGACGCACCAAGTACGCTTGCGTACATCCTCGTTCTTAACCATTGTCTTTGCGCAGGGCATTTCCACGATCATACTTAAAACGACCACTTAAATTTTTAAGCAGTTACTCTATATTTGTCAATGAAGTATAGTTATTTCTCCCACAGGTATTATTTCTTCATTTACAAAAAAATTAAGGCCTGTCTTTTTTGTCGTCAGGTGAAAATCCGGTATGTAAATTGTCCCCCCTCATGAACCCGTTGACCTCGTTTTACGGTAAAACGAAGTCATGTGAGCCAAATATCAGGTGTAGGCGGGGCTGTATGAGTGCATAGCCATTGCATTCTTCACCCTTATTTCAACAACCCTAGTCGCTAGGAACAGACCCTTGAAACAGAGCACAGTCACCTGTCGTCTATTCCGTACTGCGTCTATGCGCCCGATAGACGTGCGTACATATGCTCAGGTATATGTACACAGCTGGTCTATGGGCGAATAGACGCAGGGCGGAATAGAACAAAGGTGACTGTAAACAGAGCAACTATTTGACGTACGCATATGTAAGAGAGACAAAAACAATTTTCTAAGGAAAAAAAACAGAGCCTCAGCCCTCCCAGTAAACCTGTAATATCCAATGCAACTCAATGCCAATGTCAACTATCAAATAGGCCTATTTAATATTTTATTCGTTGCCTGGAAACAGGTTTACATCACATTAATATGGCAATAAAAACATAAGTATGTACGCGCCTACGGTAGAGGATACTTCCTAAACAAGGTTATATTTAATCATAAACACGTCAAAATAATGCATAATTTATAATTTTTATTTATTTGAATCAGGCCCATAGAAAAATACCATAAAATAAAGAAAAATGACAGATACACACAAAAATCAACTATACAGAAAAAAACTTCAGTATAAAATAGTTCTCCAGTGCCTGCACTGTAGTGAGTCAATATATGTACAAGCATAAATAGTCTTAATATAAGAATTCTGAGATCTCTTAATTCTGTTCATATATACAATGCAGGATTCGTGTTCATAAAGTTAAAAAGTGTTTTTACGCAGTAACTCGCCAAAAGACAATACATCATAGACAACAAACATAGTACTAATACTACAACGTCTTGACAGATTAAAAAGTCGTCTAAAACAATTATTATACGCCACTCGAATTTTCGTTAGAGAGCGCTTTGTAAAGGTGGACCAAAGCTGGCAGCAGTATAAATTTGAGCAAAATTATTTAAATAATCTGGTTTTCACCTGTATAGAACAGTAAGCAAACCTCCTGAAAAGAAAGTTACCACGAATATACAATAGCCGCATTTGTCTTTTAATGTCATCGTCATCGTTGAAAGAGCTAATTATAAAAACACCCAAATACTTGTACGAGTGGACAAAAGAAAGCTTCATACCATGGCACTAGACAGATTTCAGTCATATTGATAAGTTTAAAACTATTAAGCATTACAATCATACATACAGTTTTCTTTTGATTATAAATGATATCATGTTCAGCACCATAAACCTCACAAATAAGAATAAGTTTTAATTATACTATATATTACTACGTGTTTCTGACGGCCACCCTATCTCATACCATTGACAGAGGAGATGCTGTTATTCCAACATTTCATGTTGTGTAAGACCTACAGCACCTGTAACTTTTGACAATTTTTTTATGTTTTTTGTGCCTTGAATCATTTGCAGTCCTTTGTCTGCATCCTAGAGCATTATGAAATATCCAGTATTTTGCTCGAAAAAAAGCAATTTGTCAGTGTCTGACTTGTGCTTTATCGTATACAACTGAATTCAAGTCCGACCTGAATTTGATTTTCCACATTAACAATGCAGGGCACAGATATACATCCAATGTTTACAGAATAAGTAATGGATATTCCAACAGGCTGGGCAATGCACATAGAAATACTTTCTTCCATGAGCTCCAAAATCTGAAAATCAATTGTGAAAAGCTACCGTTACAAAGTCTTTTGGGGGTCTAGTAAACGACGATTTCTCTGCATGTAAACGACATAACTCGTAATCCTTTAAAGTATCGATTTTCTGAAAGCCTAGATAGATGAATACTGTGATTCGTTATGATCATTGTTTACACGAGGATCATGTGTCATTCAAATTCAAATTTTGCATGTCTTGCAAAAAGTTTTGCGACTTTTTTCGGAAGATCGTGTTCGGTGACTAGTCCATAGTTTAACAGGTTCAACAGTGTGTAACAAAGTGTATGACAGATCAAACAAATCCCAGGCAAGTTTTCCTAGTTAATTATGTTCTGTATCGTTGATGCCAATTCCAAGGACTTTGTGAGAATTAACACCATAACTATGCTGTTGCCAACAAAAATAAAATGTTTTTGTCAGACTTTAGCACTAATAGGAAAGTAGATGATTAGTAGTGATACACAACGAAACAATGACACTCGAGTATTTTGGGTCATCTGTCTTGACACAGCGGAAACAGAGAACGTAAAAGTGTAATTGACTGTTTTTGTGACAGGCTTGGCTTCAATCGCTGTGTGGACACTTCAACTGGCCGCAGTCGCTTAGCAATAAACATTGTGTCACCCGTACGGTTGCCGACATACTTTGGCGCACGTACTTATCAGCCTTTACCAGGCATTCCCCTTTAGACAACCGTTTCTTAGCCAACAATGCAAATGTTGATAGATATGTAATCTATATGTAAAAGACAACTCGGGTATACAGTTAGAGAAGGGTAAAGAGACCCAGGGTATTCGATAAGAAAATCAACGAAAAATAGAAATTTAGCTCACAGTCGCTTGTGGTTCGATACACGACGGCCACTGTGTGGCAGGCATTGGCGCATGGCACAGCGTCCATCGCTGTGTATGGAACCACAAACGACAACGCTTTAGCTAGTACTCGTTCCGTTGACAATGCTGGACATGCGGTGACCACAGCAATACAGACAGTTGGATAAAAATGGTTCCTACTACACAGAAGTAATTTGAAGCAGAAACAAATACTGTACTTATTCGATGCGAATTTCTTTTTTTAACGGACGGCTAGCTTTGACTATCTATATTCATGGCTGAATCTTGAAATCTACACGAACTTTGAGGGCAACGTTCCAGTTGTCTAATGTGTTCAGTGACTGATCAGCGACTGTACAGCCGATTATCTTAACCGCTGCGGATACAGTGATTTTGTTTGTATTTAGGCCTATGCATGCTACCAATATGGTTGATCAAGTTAATCATTTTCCGTTTAAAAACAAATACAGTGATACATGTACGCCAATGCCGAATGATCAAAATCACTCACGGAATGTATGTACCTATTAGTTTCCGTAGAATGCCCTCGGGCAACTGTCTACCTGTTATTTCTTTTACGAAGTTCTCAGTACCATATTCATTCAAAGCAGCCATGCAGTGCAATCAGTTTTATAAAATGGTTACTGGCCATGGCTGACCCATATCGTGGCCTCTGTCTGTCGGTAAACAATTGAATTCAAATTACAGATTTCATGCAGGTTATAGAATTCGTCTGTGTCTCAGAATCAAAACTGATCACGGCTTCACTCGTGTGTTATCTCGGCCACTTCAGTAAGGTAACTTGTGGTTAGCCTGGTACGGTAGAATAATGTAACATTGCAGGAATTGGAGAAGTAAGTCAATACCAATACAGGTTACTTCTTTGATCTCAGCAAATACAAATATTCTGTAGCATATGGTTACAATATTCGTCACTATCACAATGAATTAGATCAACCTAGGTTGTCGTATAATTTCCACTTTGCCATTCAACATGAATTTGCCAATGGAATGGAGCCTTGTAGAGGAACGCCGTATCCAGATATGAGACGTTTATAAGGAAAAATTATCGCTTCATCATCGATGGCGCCGCTCTAGTGGGCAACGGTTTCGAACACAAAACACACCAATTCTTCAGTATCGAAGTATCCATACAAACAACAGGTTAACCAACCCGTGACCTGGACTGGGTGAAAACCGGGCGATAGATAGGTCACACTTAGCCAATGTAAGAAGTGAAATTCAGAATTATTTAACATTATAGAATGATGGACGTGAAAATAACTCATTTTACATCCGTGGTAGAATTAAGAAATGGGAGAGTAACCTTTACTGTATTTTCTTTGGCTAAAATCTCAGAAACACAAAATTACGTAAACTAATTTGGACCGTGTTAATGATACTAACACTACCAATGAAGTAGCTTAATTAACAAAATTCTCGATCGGATTCCAACTCATAACGTTGGGCACCAAGCGAAGTCATCACAGTCACAGTGCTCGGCTACAAAATCTCCTAATTTCCGCCCTGCAAGAGTGGTTCAATAACCAGGAGTTAATTTTTTGTGACCGCGACCCTCTACACTCCCTATAGCTATGAAGCATTCATACATATACGGTAACATACATCACTCACAAACTTTGTGGATGCAAAAAATTCATCGCTTAATTAATCTTCATGACTTGCCAGAAACAGAAACTTTATTCTTCCATTTAGATTTTCCATTTGTCGATCTTTCTGTGTGTAATTTCAACCTGTGTTTACTCTATTGTAATTGATTTTGCCCGTGTCTCCTTGTCAACTTCGTGGTAGTAGACGTAAACAGCTAGTTGTGGTCGCTATTTGAACAGCGCAGTGTCAGCACGAGACAAAGAAAACAGTTTTATGCGGCCATAGTCTGCTCCCTACTTCTTCTGTTCAATAGAATTGCAGTTCACGGCCTTTGTGACGACAAGTGTACATCGGGTCACCCGTTATTTGCTCACAGCGTTCACCGATCGCTGTAAATGTTGTTGAGGGCAAGTGCTAACAAAATATCATTGCGTAAATATCATCGCTTTTCCCAACACTTTATAACACCTTTAGTTCAAGCTTTTTACTTTTGTCGACTAGGTCAGCTTGTAGAATATGAAATATGGGAACTAGCTCAATAACTGACCGAGCTTAAGGGAGCTTTGACAATGCTCTTCAAAACTAAGGAGGGTTATGAAATTATTTATCATATTTGCGATATTTTATCAACATATTTAGTTGCTATTGTTTTCAACATTTTCAAACCACCTATTTACAAGTATTATTCATATAAAGGATCATTTACGTCAAAGTGTAGGTCCTTGTCATAATGATTGAGTTTTGGATATTATACTATTTAAAAAAATTAATAAACAGAAAACAAATTGCTTGAGAGTTTTTAAATGGCCTGATCGGATTACTTTATTACGCTATCAAATGTTGTGTGCATTTGAATTGCTAGGGTATACCTGAGTTTGAGGTGCAAACTATCAGTACATCTGGCAGTTGAATATATCTGATTCAGTGAAAATGTTAACATACAGAAGGTTATTAAAGCTGTTTTTACAATATAGCAGCGACAACGCACAGAAAGTCTACCGCAGTATTCAAAAATATTTTGATTCAAGAATACTTTTCTTGAAATTCAGAATCATTCAAATGGTGAATTTCTAAATACATCTTCAAGAAACTGTTATTATATATTACGATTTAAACAGAGCAATCATTTCTTACAATACTAGTGTTGATTATCGACTAATGCGAAATGACGTGAAAATGATGGTTGAATTGACTTAGCGAAAAATGAAAGTCATTTCAATTGCTAAATTATGCAGTTAATTGGTGAGACAATTGGTTGTCATAATATACGAAACAACATGTGAGGAACAACTTTAATCATAGAACACGACGGCAGATAATTTGTGCATGGTATCTTTAACATAATCAACTGTTGTAATACATATACCTTCACAGGTTACAGTAACTTACGACATCAATCCAACAAAACGTATGTGGTCTAATAGAATTTTTCTATGTACATATTGTAACCCCAAATAACCCAGGAAAAGAAAGTAGCATTGCCAAGAACTGCGAAATACATAGCTTTACAGATATCATATTGATCGTTTTCGGAATTGAATAGCTAGTTCGTATCCTGTGGGATTATACATAATTTGTTTTGGTTTTAATATGGCTTTGGGATCTTACATGTTAAATGTTTTAATATTTTTTTAAAAGCGTGGGCTTGTTCCTGCAATATCAAATGTCAAATTAAAAATGTTTTTTTCATGTTTTTCTGTTCACAGTATTTGCATGTTCTCCTAAGTATGATCCAGGGCAGAGGTCTCAACGAATGTCTTCAGAACACGGCGAAAACAAAATGCAACAAATATTACTATGCCCTTCCGTGTTGTTAAGAAGCTCAACATATACACATTGATCGCCGTCTATTAGTCTGTATCCTTAGAGTTACATTTTGCCATCTGTTCAAATGTTATGCCGAGGATGGTTGGTCTAAAGCATATCATAAGGATGAGACTAGTTGAAACACTTTTGCAGCTTTATAATAAGCGTTGGAATTAGAAAGGACGAAATATTGTGTTAAAGATTAATGCACAAACTATGGATAAGATTATAGATATCCTTTCATTATTAAGATATGATGGCCCAATACGAACATTCCCAGCGTGAGTTCATTAACTACCTGTATAGCGTACGATAAATGTGAACCCAAATGTCTTTGTGGCGTTATTGAGTCTTGGCCCTTGATGAAAATCTGCGATGGTCATAAACTACGCTTTATCCGGCAGGCCGAGTTATAATGTATGATGCAACATAGAGCTGGAACATATGAACGTGAAATGCGACCGGATAAACATGGGGCGAATTTTCGAGAGAATCAAAGACAATATCTGTCTTCCCGTGTGTATACATAGCCAAAATGTATGCCCGTTGTTAACCTATTATTTAATTGCTACCCCTGACAACAAAGGACAAGCAGTGGACGCCCTTACTTCAGTCAAATCACCAATATGTTCCAAATATTTGCATAAATTGAACCCGAAAAATTGCGGGCTGTTTTGTGATCGCTTCCAATTTCGCCCACGCATTCGGTCGCGCGTCTGGAAACCACAGTCAGGAGCTAGGCAAGAAGTAGGCGTACTCGTATGATGAGCACATTACGTCACAGCAATAACAGAGATTGAAATGTTTGAAAATTGTTGCTTTCCAGGGTGCTTTCTTTGTAACGTAGCAAGTACTGTCACATGAAAAATTCATTATTTTGATGCATATTTAAAAAGATTCAGACTATATTCTTAAGTTACTGTGGAATTTACAACACTGTAAATCTCGCTTGTGTGACAAGGCCCGCTGAAGTAGAATCGATCAAGTGCTCTCACACCAAGTTTAATGGTTATGCTGTGTCGATTGTGACTACAGGTAGAATGCGCCGTTGGTGCATATATTTTCAAATATTTCAATACTTTTCTGACCCACAGCTTGTGTGCGCTCATTCTGAAGCTCTTGGAATTATAAAAAAATGCGGTCTTAAATTTGTGAACATCTCAATTTGTTTTTATTTTTTGGCTACCATTTTGAATTTCAAGTGTCTGTATATATCTGGTAACTTATGTTTTTATTGCCAAATTTTCCATGGTGACTACGGCATCAGTGAAAATTTTTAACTTTCAAAACATTTAGTTACTGTAGCAAACAGAAACATATGGATGCGAACATAAAGAGGTCGCTTGATTTTTTTGACAGCTGCTGGGTCATTGGTGTTGTCAATGTTTTGTTGATTCGATGATGATTAATAGGCTGAGCCACTAATAAATTATTCTATTTACACTTGTTTGTCCAGGTAAAGGGAGACGCTGTCATAAAAAATGCGGAACGTCGGCTTCGAATCATGCGCCGAAGCAATTTTTTAAATTGTAGAGATGAAAGCAATTAGTTTTAATCAACACATGACTGTCTCTGTTCAAACATCAAGAAACGAGATTTTCCGTGCAGTTGCGAATTCAATATCCAGCGTAACTGGTCGTAATTTGGCAACTGCAAAACATTTAATGTTACTTGTCTTGTACTATCAGTCGGTTGAACTCTCAATGGACGTCCATCGTGGTACTTACGGATGTAATTATGTTGTCGGCGGCGGCCATTTTTTTCTTCCTGCAACTCGAAAAATTACATGTAATTTAACGTTAAAATCCAAGTTGTGCGTTTGTTGCCAATACTTGCAAAACGGTCTATGGTCGCAATTTGGTAAGCAGTTTTACAAAAGCTGCAGCTGATTTATTTTAATCCGTCTTATGAAAAATACAAAAAATGACCGTGACAGCAAATGGAGCTTTATTTGTTCATGAAGTGGCAATAAAGGTTACATGTAAGTCATAAAACAGGTACTTCTATCCGGTTGTAGTGTCCCGCCTTCAACACAAAAATACTGTCGTTCTTAAATTCACCTTTGTGAGCTTGTCTGTTGATTTGGTATCCCAAGGACGGCTGATTGATTTTAAAACCGGATTCCATTATTAACATGATTGGAACTAAATTGGGATAATTGGATTGGCACAATTTCTCAGTAATTTTAAATTTGTCTAATATTACAGCATATTTGCTTACCAACTTTAAAATTGTGTTCAAAATTTAGAATGCTGTTGAAATGTTGTGAGCGAGTATCAGTGCATGATAGTATCTAATGCAATATTGTTCATGTGATGAACAATATTTATATATGAATGAAAATGTGTGAGCTTGTCTGTAGTTTCTTCATTACTGAAATACTAGCACTAATCACAGTTTGTCACTTTGCCTCGACCAAAATGAAGTTTTTCGATTGGTTTATAGTTACTTAAAGCCGCACTTTTCAATCCCTGGTTCTCGCATTAGTGGAGTTCTCCTCCCAGTCAAACACATGGCCAGTACGATGTTTGATTTCTATAACATTAATTACACAAACCTGATTTCAATCTTTTGTCACCTTTTGCTAATCCTGCAAACAGAGCTTATATAATCGTTTGATTGACGGTCCGGTTCAAATTGCCAACAGTCATTTATTCCCCAGCACCACACTCGAATTTCCTTAAAAAACGTCTTCCAGTCACGTTAGAATTTGAATATAACCACTGAGTTCGATCGGCAGTAGCTTCGTGCTGACTGCTTGGCAGTCTGTCAGCGTTTTTGCGGTCGGAAAAAACTAAAAAGTGGCATTTTCTGGAGCGTGTGCCCTCATGTTACCTGCTTGGTGTCCACTTACACAATGAACGCCGCCATAGGTTGGCGCCCTTTTAAAGGGAGGCTCCGCCTTTAAGTCAGGGTCATTTAAAATGTGCCCTGACTCAATTTATTGTTCACAAAACCCTAAATTCACGAAAAAGTCAGGGAAATTTCAAAAGTGCCTGACGCAAAAGTCATCAAGTAGAGAAGTTTTATGTATTTTGCTTCGTTTCCTAATAACATTTACTTAAAAAAATGTTTTTTCATAAAAAGGAAACCGATGAAAGAGGTATGCAATAATCGTTGTTTTCGTTGTTTTGTTCTATGAGAACAATATTTCAAATTTTACACTTCTATCATTTTGTAAAATTTCAACTGTAAAAATTCCGATTTCGTTACAATTTCCTAATAATTACTCTCATCCAATTTTCCCAATTTAGTTCCAATCGTGTTTATTGTATGTTCACTGATTTATTTCTCTAATCCATTTTATTAAAAATTTCAAAAATTAACAGCAAATTTGCGCTTTGTGTGTTCATGAAGTGCAATCATAAACGGGTAGTTGTATGCTGTTTTAGTGTCCCGCCTTCCACACAGATAAACTGTTGTTCTTAAATCTACCTTTGTATATTGTCTGCTGATTTGGTATCCAAAGAACGGCTAATTGATTTTAAACCGGATTGCATATTTGTATGTTCTCTGGTTTGGTCACGATTTGTTTTTGTTCCCTATTTTCACACGAATTTCATCTTTGACAGCAAGAGAAGGATGATATACCACAGTGTTCATTAAAGGGTGGTAATCTATATGAGAAATGAGGTTTAAAGAAAGTTTAACCAGAGAGCTGTCATTGTTACAGTTAAGCCATCGATCGCTTATACCTTCTCTTTATTTTCGATTCGGGACCAAAACAAACAAATACAGGTAGGGCAGGCCGACATTTTATTATTCTAGTAAAACTGTTTCTTACAATATTCAAGTAGTGACGTGCTCCTAGGTTCAGGATTTTTTTCTGATCCACAGAAATTCGCCATGCAAATATACTTATCGACAAAGGACGATGTATGTTCAAATCTTGCCGACCTCTATCATACTAACCGTCATAATGAAGTATACAATAACAACTGAAGACGAAGCTGATGTAATTTAGTTCCCCTAACTTTTACTTTTTATGAATACTATGCGTATTCACAACAGTTAGTATTTTCCTATTCATCATGGGAATGCATTATAATCAAAAACAACTTTTACATATTGTTAGATGTGAACTGATTATGTTCCTTTCTTTGAAGAGACACGGGTATCATGTGGGCATGTGCCTAAAACTGTTTTCTTAAGTTCGCAAAAATTGAATGGTCGTTGTTATTGCCAACCTTTCAGGACAGTCTAAACTGTAGGCCAGAGAAAATGGCTAAGTTGACCAATTCACTTAATATACGTATTTGTTATCGCACTTGAACAAGTTAAATAAGTATACCTATCCCGGGTTAGGGGGTCATTGCTCAAATAAAATGGGTATGACAGGTTGAAGAAACCTGCATTACAACGTCATATGTGTTTAGTCCTGGTAAGTCTTCAAATAAATTTCTAAAATGGCGGTAAAATTGACGAATTACCCCAAATTACTCTCTTATTAAGGAATAATCTTTTGACAGTTATTTTTCTGTATGATATGAGACCATTAAATAAATACACTTCTATGTCACTAACTTAACAAGTAGAAGGATAAGGAGGCTTTGCTTAATCAGGTTGAATTCTTCTTTTTGAAAAGTAAATTTACGCCAGAGCTGACCATGAAGCTGTTCGTGAAAAAATGTGTTCGCAAGCTGTTCGGTGGCGGGAACGAAATTCTTCGCTCAGAAGTAAAAATAAGTCCATATGAGATAGATATATAGTACGAAAGAAAAAAAATGAGAGGGCAGTGGGCAACTTTGTTTCGTGAGAACGGGACTGAGGAGGTTTGCAATGGGGAGTTTTGGTGTGGATTTGTTGATTCATGTTATGAACAAAATGCAAAAAAATGACAGCAAATGGAGCTTTTTTGTTCATGAAGTGGCAATGAAGGTTACATGTAAGTCATAAACAGGTACTTCTATCCGGTTTTAGTGTCCCGCCTTCCACACAGAAATACTTTTGTTCTTAAATTCACCTTTGTGAGTTTGTCTGCTGATTTGGTATTTGAAGAACGGCTGATCGATTTAAAAGCTGTATTTAAAACAAGATTGCATTATTGTATGTTCTCTGGTTTGTTACGATATTCGTTTTTGGCTCTCATTTAGTATACCAAAGAGAGTTCATCGTATAAGGTGAATCATTTCATTTGCATCTCATTTACATGTCGTATGTATGTATGTATGTAGGTAGGTAGGTAGGTATGTAGGTAGGTAGGTAGGTAGGTAGGTAGGTAGGTAGGTAGGTAGGTAGGTAGGTAGGTAGGTAGGTAGGTAGGTAGGTAGGTAGGTAGGTAGGTAGGTAGGTAGGTAGGTAGGTAGGTAGGTAGGTAGGTAGGTAGGTAGGTAGGTAGGTAGGTAGTAGGTAGGTAGGTAGGTAGGTAGGTAGGTAGGTAGGTAGGTAGGTAGGTAGGTAGGTAGGTAGGTAGGTAGGTAGGTAGGTAGGTAGGTAGGTAGGTAGGTAGGTAGGTAGGTAGGTAGGTAGGTAGGTAGGTAGGTAGGTAGGTAGGTAGGTAGGTAGGGTAGGTAGGTAGGTAGGTAGGTAGGTAGGTAGGTAGGTAGGTAGGTAGGTAGGTAGGTAGGTAGGTAGGTAGGTAGGTAGGTAGGTAGGTAGGTAGGTAGGTAGGTAGGTAGGTAGGTAGGTAGGTAGGTAGGTAGGTAGGTAGGTAGGTAGGTAGGTAGGTAGGTAGGTAGGTAGGTAGGTAGGTAGGTAGGTAGGTAGGTAGGTAGGTAGGTAGGTAGGTAGGTAGGTAGGTAGGTAGGTAGGTAGGTAGGTAGGTAGGTAGGTAGGTAGGTAGGTAGGTAGGTAGGTAGGTAGGTAGGTAGGTAGGTAGGTAGGTAGGTAGGTAGGTAGGTAGGTAGGTAGGTAGGTAGGTAGGTAGGTAGGTAGGTAGGTAGGTAGGTAGGTAGGTAGGTAGGTAGGTAGGTAGGTAGGTAGGTAGGTAGGTAGGTAGGTAGGTAGGTAGGTAGGTAGGTAGGTAGGTAGGTAGGTAGGTAGGTAGGTAGGTAGGTAGGTAGGTAGGTAGGTAGGTAGGTAGGTAGGTATGTAGGTAGGTGGTAGGTAGGTAGGTAGGTAGGTAGGTAGGTAGGTAGGTAGGTAGGTAGGTAGGTAGGTAGGTAGGTAGGTAGGTAGGTAGGTAGGTAGGTAGGTAGGTAGGTAGGTAGGTAGGTAGGTAGGTAGGTAGGTAGGTAGGTAGGTAGGTACAGATCCAAAACTCTAAACCACAGCAGCTACCGGCTTAGTATTTTGTGTACAGTTGCACCAAGGGGTGGAGATGTGAATTTTTTCAAATGAACATGTAATTGTCAAAAATATGCAAATGAGATAAAAAAGGAAAAATCCTGTAAACTGCTAAAACTCAGTAACCATATTTGGTTGAAACTTGGTATGTAGGTTTCTTTAGGTATTCTAAATTAGGTGTGTACAAATGTGGATGATATTTGCGTGTTTGTATTTTTTGATATTTTTTTTCAGTTTTTAGTAAAAAAATCTTCTTCTCCGAAACAGCTTGTCTGATTGCTTTAAAAGTTGGTATCCATGTTCCTCGGGATGACATCAGTCAAGTTTGTAAAAATTGTAGTGATTTTTTATATTGTATTTGTAATTGTAATTTTGGGGCAATTTTCCCAATTTTGGGTCAAATTTTTTCTCCAAAAACTACTCATCTGATGCCTTTGATATTTGGTATACAGGTTCATAAGGTTGATCAAAATGTGATGTATTCAAATTCTTATGAATTTGGAAGTTTGTATTTTTTGGGGCATTTTTTTAAATTTTTTATCAAAAAATGTATTTCTCAAAAACTGCTCATTTGATATCTTTGATGTTTGGTATACAGGTTCGTATGGTTTATCTTAATATGATGTATTTAAAATCAGGACAAAATCTGCATTTTATATTTTTTGGGCAATTTTTGCTATTTCGGTCAAAAAATTTGTTTCACAAAATCTTTTTTAATAGCTTTGATATTGAGTATAAATTTTCCTATGTATGATCTTAATTTAACATGTTCGAATTATATCTTCTTCAATTACATGTATTTGCAGCTATTTTTGCCATTTTGGCCTGGCTGGCCTGTAGTGGGCTATCAAAGATTTCCTCCTTCATCAACACGTGTCACAAAAAGCTATTCTCTTCATAACACAAAGGAGCTCTATCAGCTGCCAGGTCGCTTGTTTAAAATTTTCAGAGAAACGTCTTCAATTTCCTATTTTTTTTGAAGCTTCGTAATTTTTTAATGGAAAAAACTTACAGAAATAGTCCACAGTATTGATTCCATAACTTATTCATGTTGTGTTGATATGAAGAAAATTAATAAATATTTGTGAAAAGATTTTCTAATTTTTGGCGATCTATACCTACATGAACTCAGAATACATAATGTGGTAATTTTGTGAGCATTTCATATGGTAAACTGTATTTGGTGTTAAAATGTAGTAAAAGAATCATTAAAAGCTCAGCTGAAGGTGATTTAGCAGGTCTGGTTTCCAACTAATATTCCAAACTTGTTTCAATGTTTGAGAGTATCAGGGTTATAAATAGCTCTTACACTTCCTGTCATTGTATCTTTTAAAGAAACATTGTTGATATCAAAGGGTGGACCATTTGATATCTGATTGGGGATCTGAAAGATTTCAGAAAAGAAAATCCAAGCAAATGTCAGTGAAAAACGAATCTGCCAGTAAAGGCTTGACTAAAAGAAAGGTTGGAAGAGTGGAAAAATATTGTGCTGTGGATCAGGTAGAAAATAATGCTACCTCATCAATCTTCAGGACCCCCCGGATATCAAATGGTCCACCCCATGTCTTTGTGCACACAGTTTACAATGCACTGCATCTTAGTTGAAGATTCCAAGTCAGGTTAGGATTTGAAGAGAATAGTCAAGTTCACCACAGTTAAAATTCTTAAGTTGATCTCAGTGTCATCACCCTTGTGACATATTGGTTTTATAAGTTATTCCAAAAGTGGATGCACCAGTTGCACTGGAAGAAAACAATGTTTACTTTTCCCTGTAGGGTTTTTGAGTTAATGGTTGTATGTTGAAATCTCTCTGTGTATCTGGTGTATGAGCAAAATGTAAACATTGGTTGCATGTTGTTAAGCATTTCAGTCAAGGTTATCTGTTGTTCATGAAAATCAAGAAAAGGTAGCTGCTTGCCTGTATTTGCCAAAACATAACTGTCTTGCGTGTTTATCGTCTTAAACATTATAACATACTAGGTAGAAAGAGGACAGAAGCTAATCAAATTGATGTATAATATTCACCCTGAGTGCCTGTATATATAACTATTTTATCATTACATCCAGCTGTTTGTATTTTTATCACTCCCCATGGGCCAAAGCACACTAAGAAGCCAATGTCATCACAGCCAGTGTGTATGTCATCTGTCTGTATGTCCATCCATTCACCAGTCTTTCTGTAGACCAAGTTGTGGAGCTCATAATTGAATAATATCCATATTAAATATGGAAAGGGACATGTTTAGTTTGGTATGGCTGATTTTATCACTAGTTATGATGTACTATGTTGCATGGTATTGTGTAAGTGTATGTGATCAACATCTGCATGTTGCCAACTATTCCATATTTCAATGGACTGTGTATCAAAATTTGTTCAAATGCACTTGACTTTGAATATCACAAGCTATGGTAAATAGAAGCGTGTAAATATCATGTTATACACTCATTGTGGCTTGCCACATGTAACCAAATGTGAGCAAAAGTGTCATTGACGCTATTTTTTAAATTTATTTTCCATAAAGTGATTGCCATCTCTAACATCAAACGAGGGATTATATATTTAATTCACTACAATGTTCGTCAGACGGCGATACTTTACATGAGAAATGAGATTTTAAAGAAAATTTAAAAAGAGAGCTGTCATTAGTACTATAAAGCCATCGATCGCTAATACCTTGTCTTTATTATTATGTCAGGGCCCAAACACAAACAAATACAAATAGGATACGTCGAATTTTTACGATTTTAGTTTCTTATTATGTTCAATTAGTAATGTCCTCCACGGTTCTGGATTTTTCCAGTCCATAGAAATTCTCCATGTAAATATACTCATCGATAAAGGAGCATGTACAATTCTTGCCGACCTCTATCGTGTTAAGCGGCATACTGAAGTATATAATAACATGTTCAAGACAAAGCCTAATGCATTTTAGTTGCTCTGACTTGGCAACTATATCAACAACATTGATATATAAAGCTGACGCTATATGTGATCTCAATATGCCCCTCTCTTTGAAGAGGGGCAGATATCACTCTGTATTTGCCTGAAACTTTGTTCTTCCTAATTTTTAAAATTTTAAAGCTCATTATTATTGCCAATTTTCCAGCACAATCTAATCTGTAGACTATTGAACCAGAAATGGTTATGTAATATCATTGAAAGAGTTACCTCTTTCAGTAACTATGGGACGATTCAGAATTTACTTCCAGGGGGAGGGTGGAGGATTTTCTATTTTCTCGGTGATTTTTTTCCATGCCCCCCCCTAGTAAATTATAGAAAAAATCTATGGCCCCCTCATCTTTCCTGTTTTTTTTCCATGCCCCCCCTAATATATACATGCATGCTTATACATTATAGACATATCCAGTCTAACAAGTTGCAGGAACTGTAGTGGACATTTAATCGATGATATAACAAATCATTTCAGGGTTATATGACTATAAAAAGAATGATTTGCAGGGACTGCAAGTGGCACACTTTGGAAAGGGTAGCAATAAACATATCTGGTTGTAAATTTCTGAAGAAAAGTTAATTACTAAATATGAATACTTTTTTCGTTATGTCTCACTGATACATATGATGCACACAAAGACAAGCAAAGATGTCAGTTAGAAATGGTGAACAGAAGATAATTGGCAAAGTGATATATATCTTGAAGTTTAATGGTACATCTCATTTGCAGATATCCAGATATTTCTGGAAAGTGAGATGTACATGTACATGCACACGTTCAGCATACATTTTCATTTGATGATGCTGAATATTTGCAGACTCACGGTGAAAGTTTTAAACATTAGGAATTAAAATTGGTGAAAGCCAACTTGTTTTTAATTTTCTCTTTTTTTCTAATTTGGTTGTCATAAAACCAAGTTGCTGCCACTGAAAGCAACAATGCTGAGGAATATTTTAGAACATTTCTTGAACAAAACACCTTATCCAAAACATGAATTCACATGTTATTCTGCTCATTCCATTCACAATCCAATGTTCATATTAAAATCCAGATAACCCTGTGTAAGTCAAAATTCACATTTTGTCAGCAGTATTTTTCAAAATTGACAGAGCATTCATATTTCAAATTTTTTTTAACAAACTTTAATTTTAAAATAGTCATGATGCGCATGTTTTCAGATGACACGAAACAATACATGTTAATTTGTTTTTTGCCTTTTCTGCCAGCCGCCACTGTGAAAGTCTTTGATTATACATATCAGAATGAATGGGACACAAAAGTATTAGCATCAATACACAATGTGTAAGCCTATCCACATTTCTCCTAGCCTCATACACACTGAGATCACTTCTTTGACTACAGCAAATTTCTTGTGTACACAATATTTCAACAATCCGACACCATAGCATTGATGCAGTGCCACATGATCTTCTGGATGCACATACAGGATTATTGGAAAATCAACCCTTTTGTAAATTTTTCACCATATATTTTTGAGAGTAATACATAATATTTTTATTTTCAACATTAAAACCTATTCGTTGAAAAGCACCTTGAAGATGAGACGACCATAAATTTATTTTCAAAAAATTTTATAGTAGATGTAAGCACTGTAAAAAGTTATGTAGAACATTTAAAAAATTTAGAAAGGGTAAAATGATGAGAATGAAACAGAGAAAAAAGGAGCAGAAAAGAAGAGTAGCAGTAGCAGAAGTTTACTCAAAGGATGAAGTGGGTGTATATTTGGGGTAAAAAACCTCAATTGTTGTATTAATGATAAAAATTAATTTAAGTCGAAAACTAGACAGTATTTTCTGAAATGTAATATTTCACTTGAAAGGATAGTATTCATGTAGAAAAAAGCAACTATTTTACTTGGCATTATCCATCTTCATTTTAAAATTGTAGGGTTTAAAGACTGACACTCTAATAATTGATTAAAATCATGATCAGCAAAATTAAAATGCCTCTTATTCAAAATGCCTCTTATTAAAAATGTAAGAGCTTTATTGCCAAACAAAAACCAACTGATAGTTGTTGTGTTATATAGCATTTAAACAACATAATGTGAAATTTCAGAAAATTTGACGCAGCCGGAGTGGAGTTAAATTCGTTGGAAATTTTGAAATTGGGGGCAAAAGAAGCCAAGAAATCAGGTGATTTGCATACATTTGCATAAATTAACACTTCTTTATCATGCAACTTTCAACTGCTTTACAAGCTACAAGGTAAACCCAACTTTAAAAAGACATTTGCTGTAATTTTTAGCATTTGTTCAATGTTCATCTCTGTGTATCAGCATTTTTGTTATTCTATCACTACATAGAACACCCAATGCTGTATTTAGCAACATACCAGTGTGAACATAAATGACCATTGTAATTGTTGATAAATGAATTCTAGTCTGGACTTGATCTGAGATCTCTTTTCAACAAAAACAACCCTGACTGTTCACTGTATGGTTTGTATTGACAAGCTAAATACTGGACATTTCATAACGCTTCAGGGAGGAGAACAAGATACTGCAAAACAAACCACTGTGAATATTACCGAATTGGGCAGCTAAAGGAGTTTAACTAAACATGTTGAATTATGTCACCCAGGTAGCGTCTATGGTGCTCTTTTGTAGAGATCAGAAATTCTGGGCAAATATTGAATTGATGTTTTTTTTCCTTGCCCCCCCCTAAAAGATTGTGGTATTTTTGTCTGCCCCCCCCCCTAAATTTTCTTGGGAAAAATGGGTGGCCCCCCTGAAAATCCTCCAACCCCCCCGGAAGTAAATTCTGAATCGTCCCTAACGGTCGAAGATATCATTGGGGATTGTCCAGTCCTGTTTTTCGATATACATTGTTTTACAGTCTTGACTCGGCACCAGTATTATTAAGGTATATTCTGTCATGAAAATTAGGCGAACATAGCGTCATTCACCAATAAATGTTCCATCGAATAATTTATGAAAGGACGCCAGCAAAAGGTAGATACTATAGTTAAGAAGGCCAACTTTTACGCTCAAAAGGAGTACACGGACCTTATTAATTCAGTTTTCTTCATTACGGCTTCCAGATTACATAATTTGAGTGTGATGTCTCCGCTAGGTGACTGAGTGCCTTCAGTTGTGAGTTCCTATTGAATCGAAAATTAACTTAGTTTAAAACTTTATTATTATGGCGATTGTAGCTTGATGCCAGTGTAACCATACTGATATAAATAACGACCTGTTCAATTGAACAATAAATGCATACTTTTGTAAAGCTTTATGACATTTTGGACAAAGTTGTAGAATGAGGTCACGAAAGTACTACAGGAAGAATGCTAGACTGGCCCAGTAGTCCAGTCAAAATAGGGTTAGACCCACCACAAATTGCAACAGAATTTTTTTCTTCAGAATGCATTTCAGAGAGGTACCCAGAACATCATATTAAAAGTTTACTCGAATCCACCTTGGGGAAATATGTCTAATTTGCATAAATCAAATATGGCGGCCAACCATCCAACATCCATCCAAAATAACATAATTTGCTATATATAACATGTTAAAAAAGCTATTACAGTGATTTCAAAGTGTGACACTAGTAATTTGGCCAAGGGAATCATTTTGGAGGTATAATGTTTCATATGGGTACTTCATTAATTTGCATAATTCCAATATGGCGGCCAACATTCCTACAAAAGACATTTTCGGTCGTATACAACGTATTAAACAAGCTATTACAGTGATTTCAAAGTTAAAAGTATATTTCTTTGGCATGGACAAACGATTTTCTAGATTCTATGATTTGCAAGGTAATTTGTTAATTTGCATAAAATCAATATGGTGGCCAACATTCCTACAAAGGACATTGTCGGTCATATACGACGCATTAAACAAGCTATTTCTTTGATTTTAAAGTTTTAATATTTTTTTGGGTATGAAGAAACATTTTAAGTGGCTCAATTTTTACAAAGGCCCTTTGATAATTTGCATAAATTAAATATGGCTGCCATATTAATGTCCATGGCTTAATAGCTTCTAATATAAATAACGGTTATGCTATAGTTTTTAGCACTAGGAAATTATCAAGAAGAAACTGTGTGACATTTATTTTTAATTTTTTTTTATTTTTCTGTATATGACGACTGTTAGTGAATGTTAGTCTTCTGAATAATATATTCTCTTTCTAAATATAACATTGAATTTATCTGTGTGTGGCATTTTCGTAATTTGTGAGGGTGTTTAACACCCTATAGTGTCAAAGTATGTAATCTGTAATGTTTACTGTTAAAAAAAGACGCGTTCAAAATCTTTAGTTTTTAATTTAGACTGAACCCCCTTCTTATGGATGGGTGCATCTTTATAAGATCCCCTAGATAAAAGGCAAGAAGTCATCACACATACCAGCAAAATACAATAAACACATCAAATTTAAAAAAAAAACCAGAAAAAATGTATGACCGAAATAAAAAAATGTCATAATACACACAAACTTAGCACTATTGCAAACAATGTCAGATTCATAACAACTTTCTGGACACACAAACTCAAAAAATCTGAAAACTGCATGCTTTAGCAAAGACTTACAATTAATCCAAACACAGAATCCAACTATTACACAATACAAAGAAGTACATCTTGAGTCATTTTTCCAAGTGTCATTTTTCCAGATGTACATGTTTGTATCGTGTAACAGTTGGATTCTGTTGGGCTAATGAGTTGTTTTAATTAATTTTAAGTCTTTGATGATCATGCAATTTTCAATTTTTGTGAGTTTGTGTGTTGATCAAGTTTGTAAGAGTCTGACATTGTTTAATTTGTCTGTATTGTGGCATGTGTTATTTTGGTCACATTATTTATTTTTTGCGTTGTTATTATCTTTGTTGTGTTTATTGTATTTTTGCTGTTATATGTGATGAATTCTTGGCCTATCATCTAGGGGGATGTACCAAAGATGCACTCGTCCATAAGGAAGGGGTTCAGTCTAAATTAGAAACTAAATATTTTTCCACGACTTTTTTAAAACAGTAAACATGAAAGATTACATGTTTTAACACTGTAGAGCATAAAACACCTATATAATGCCGTACACAGATGAATCCAATGTTATATTCAGAAAGAAATTATTATTAGATGACTAACAATCATAAATGGTTATCATATTTAGAAAAATCAAAATAATTAAAATTGCATGACTTTCTTACAACTCAATAGTAAACGCACATCAACATATACGTATTTTAATCCGTTTGAAAGTCATATGTAAGTCTACCAAATTTGCTTTAACATTCTTATCAAAATACAATATATTCATGGGGTATTTTAACGAAATCAGGTATCACAGACACCTATTACAATAAACTTTTATTCTTAAATGGATCGTTATATGTTAGTAAATTTATTGTACATTTTCTACATTTTTAAAAATAAATGTTCAAGGACTTAATGTGGAGCTGCACGTTGCCAACACAGTTTTTTTCGAAGGAATATTTCTCATCTAAGATGACAAGGAAACCCGTTAAAACTATTTTGTTAAATGTAATATTTCACTTGAAACAAAAGTATATCCTCATTCTAAAATGGCATGGGCTGAACGACTGACGCTCAAAAAAGTGCTTAAAATCATGGTTAGCAAAATAAAAATGCCTCTAATTCAAAATGTAAGAATTTTATTGCAAAACAAAATAGTTGTTTGATATATTGCATTTAAAAACATAATGTGAATATTTCAGAAAATATGAACCTGCCAGAACAGAGTTATATTCTTTGGAAATCTTGAAATTCAGATAAAAGGGAAGCCGGAATTCGGTGATTTGCATACATTTGCAAACATTAACCCTTCTATATCATGCAACTTACGACTGCTTGCCAAGCTAAAAGCTGAACCTAGCCAATTTTTAATCTTGGGTTAACAAATTAATAAAAATTGGAAGAATATTTGCAAAATACAGTGCGTTGTATTTTTTTCTTGATATTCCTGTTCCTAAAAACTCTACCATAACCTTATTTATATTACAAGCTATTTGGGCATTAATTTAGCAGCCATATTTAATTTCTGAAAATCATCAAAGTGTCTTTTAAAACATTGAACCACAAAAGGTGTTTCTTCATGCTCAAGAAATATAATTAAACTTCAAAATGGCTGAAATAGATTGTTCAATACATTTTATGACAGAAAATTTCTTTTGTGTTCGATTTATGTACATTACGGAGTGCCGAGGCAAATCATTGCACCTCAAAAATAATTTGACAATGCCAAAGAAATATACTTTTAACTTTAAAATCACAGAATTAGCTTGTTTAACCCTTTGACTGCTGTAATTTTTACACCAAAATTTTAATGCGATATTTTACTAATTTCTTTGAACATTTCTGTACGTTTTATCATAATTTTGAACCAAATGGATATCATTTTTCAGCAGCTACAGATTTTAATCAAAATTTTGGCAAAAAGCAGTAAAATTGACTGTGGTACATTTTATAAAGTTGACAAAAATAGACTTTGGCGCCCAATGGGTTAATACATGGTATATGACAGTAAATGTCTTTTGTAGGTATGTTGGCAACCCTAATGGATTTATGCAAATTAACGAAGTACCTAAGCAAATCATTGCATCTCGAAAATTGTTTGTCCATGCCAAAGATATACACTTTTTACTTTGAAATTACAGAAATGGCTAGTTTACCCTTTGACTGCTGTAATTTTTTACACCAAATTCTAATGCAATATTTTACCAATTTCTGTGAACTTTTCTGTACGGTTTTTTCATAATTTTGGACCAAACGGATATCATTCTTCAGCAGCCAAATATTTTTATCAAAATTTTGGCAAAGAGCAGAAAAATTGACTGTGGTTCATTTTATAAAGTTGACAAAAATATACTTTGGCGCCAAAAGGGTCAATACGTGGTATATGACAGAAAATGTCTATTGTAGGTATGTCGGCCACCATATTGGAATTATGCAAATTAATAAATTACCTATGCAAATCATAGCATCTCGAAAATCGTTTGTCCGTGCCAAAGAAATATACTTTAAACTTTAAAATCACTGAATAGCTTGTTAAATACGTGGTATATGACCGAAAATGTCTTTTGTAGGAATGTTGGCCGCCATATTGGAATTATGCAAATTAACGAGGTGCCTATATGAAACATTATACCTCCAAAATGATTCCCTGAGCCAAATAACTAGTGTCAGACTTTGAAATAACTGAAATAGCTTGTTTAATATGTGATATATGGCCAATTATGTTATTTTGTTGGATGGTTGGCCGCCATATTTGATTTATGCAAATTAGACATATTTCCCCAAGGTGGATTCGAGTAAACTTTTAATATGTTGTTCTGGGTACCTCATTAAAATGCATTCTGAAGAAAAAAATTCTGTTGCAATTTGTGGTGGGTTGGGTGCCGAAATCTCGTAGATTGACTGGACTACAGCTGTATTTTTACTTAGATACACGTAATACTAATGTTAGGCTGTGCGCAAAATACCATAGAATGGTACAAAAGTGTACCCATTTGAAATATCGATGAAGTACGATGACGTCACGACCACATATTAGAAACACAGTCACGACGGCATTTCATCTTCACTTCTATTTCATTAATTAAAGGTTGCGCCTTCCTAATGCATATAAAGGGAGAACGTATTGACTTTGTTCAATAAGTGTCATGGAGTCGACAAGCAGTGGACGCCTTTAGCTTAGTTTTATCACAGTCCCCTTTGTGGAGAGACCGTGGTCTTATCACGAATGCGTTCTATTTGCATAAATTGACCCCTAAACACCAGGGACTTTCTTTTTGTTATCGCGTCTAATGTCGCCAACGCACTCGGTCGCGCGGCTTGAAACCACATTCAGGAGCTAGAATAGAAGTACGCGTACTTGTTTGATGAACTCTTTCAATTACAGCCATAACAGAGACTGAAGAGTTTAGAAATTGTTGCTTTCTACAGTGCTTACGTTGATCAAAATGTAGCAAGTACTATGCCGTGGATTTTTTTATTTTGACACACATTCAAAAGTGCTTCAAACTTGAGTCTGAGTCAACACTACAAATCTCGCTTGTGTGACAAGGCCTACTGTAGTAGAATAAATCAAGTGTTTTTACACTGTATTTAAAGATTATACTGTGTTGATTGTGACTAAAGGCAGAATTCACCGTCGGAGTAAATATCCAGACTCTCAAATTTATCGATACTGCGCTCATTTTAAAAGACCTTGGAAGGATTAAAATTTGCATTGTCTTTGTTTTTCTCAATCAAAACTCATTCTTACCCTTGCTTAATTTTACAGTGCCAAAGTTTGCACGGTGACCCCTGAGTCTGTGAATCCATTGCATGACATCCATGAGAGCATAACGAGATTTTGGTCTGTGGAAGCTTTGCCTATTCAAACTTTAAACATGTAGGATCAAACAGAAACCGGTCGTTTATTGCAGCGGTTGGGTCAGTTTCGCTGTAAATGTTTTGTTGATTCTGGCGTGATTAATAGTGTGAGCGACAACACGCTCTATTCACACTTGTCTGCCAAGCTACACTAGAGGGCACGCACTTATGAAATGCGGAACGTCGGTTCAAAGTGTGTTGCCAAACAATTATGAAGTTTAAGTTATAATAATACCAGGCTTTTCCAAACACTTGGGAGATAAGCTTATAGCGACAAGGCAACGCAGCCATCCGTGGCACAATTCGGCAAACCAATTAAACAATTGGCACCTTCAAAAAATTGAAATGGAGCTACTTTTCAATTTTAAAATGGTTTTATCATCTTGATTATTAAACACCTATTGCCTGGTCATGAGGGCTATAGCGCCCGTCTATTACCCCGAGGGGCCGTGTGTTACCAGAAACTCGTCGCTATTCCCCGAGGCCGTAGGCCGAGGGGTATAGCGATGTGTTTCTGGTAACACACGGCCACGAGGGGTAATAGACGAGCGCTATAGCCCGAATAAAGACCAGGCTATAGGTGTTTTATAACACACCACATGCTCATGTTGTATTGTTATATAATTTTTAATGTGTTTTAATATTTTGCACCGCAACAATCCATTGTGACAACTTTACTGGGCGATGTCTCCACAGCGGTTTCAGTTGTACGTAGTACCACTTTCTTTTAAAAAATATTCTAAGCATACCTAGCGACATCCTTAGTTGCACTTTAATCTTTTCCGTCGATGTGCTGTTCAAGTTCCTACGCTGTTGGAATGTTGAAAATGTTGGAAAATCTGTTTTAGAGAATGTGTCGTTACCTATCCCGGACGCACATCACCTTCCAGTCACCCGCCATTGTTGCAAAACTGCAGACGACACTACGGTCACGTGACCGGGTACTTTTCCAAATTTGGTCAAAACTATTTCCCTAGGGAAATAGCTTTTCAAAAAATACCCTCTGACGTCACTTTTGTTGATCCGGTGGGGACTAGACGTATCTATTTTCTCGTCACGTGACGTATTCTGGCGAATCGCGACACGGAATGAGCATATGGCGTGTTATAATACATTTTAGGCCTATTTCTAAATTTAAAATCTTTGGGCTGAGATGAAATATAGGAAACAGGTGTATACTGCTGTGAGGATGCCACTTTACGGCCATTCAAATTTCCCTCTGACAAACTCTATTTCCCACAATTCGTATTTCCCTTTTTTTTCAATTTCCAATATACCAAACGTCCGATTTTCCCATTTCATTTGGGGCGTGGCTCAGTATCTTTTCATATTATGGCGGAAATAACTGTATCGAATTGGAATTAAGGTGTCACATTTACTCAGTGTGACCAAATGTACTTGGGCGTGGCTTGATTACGATGATTGGCACAAGATACTTTTAAAAATTAGCGGGAATAACGGACTGGTCAGTTTCTTTGGCCTTGGAGGCCGGTGGATTCATGGGGGTCACCCTGTTTTTCACTTTGGTGATAGGGTCACCTATTTTGAAATGCCCAAGTGGGGGTCAGTGTGTTTTTAAATTTCGACACGGGCTCATACTTGCCTAATATGCATCGTGCTAGCCATGGATTTCATCATTCAGTTTCATTTTCGCGTAACTTTACTAATATATTACGAAAATACCGCAAAGGATTACTAATGGACGATAATTAATATTAATGATAATTATCCAGTAACTGGATCTGAGTTCTTTAGTTCGGAGTTCATATAGCCAATCAGTCTTTCAACATGCATAGCAAACTATTTTAAGATTTGGTCAAAACTGCGACGGATTAGGTAGTCCGATTTATATCTAAACCATGAAATGGTCGTTTTGCAGTCAGGGTAGTCTTTCTGCCTTTTGGAGTTAAGTTAATTTGAGAGGCTTTTTAAGGCCAACACAAATGTTACTTGTACACACATCCCGAAGGAAAATACCACAAAACGCCCTCATTTGAAAATTCAGGTAATATTACATTTCAAGTTACATGTCGTCTCTTTTGAGCTAAACTAATCATACAAAGAAATATTCATCAGAATATCGAAAGGTGTACAGAAAAGGAATTGTTGTATTAGAGTTTTCATCACATTGAGGCTATGACCGAGGCCATAACCACGTGAGTGCTACAGGGAGAATGCTGGAGTCGTCCAGTTATATTTTTACCTCGACGCGAGAGATACTGGGCTGTGCACGAAATACCATAACAAGTCTGAAAGGGTATGAATTCTATGAGGTTCGATGACGTCACCACCACACCTCAGAAACACAGTCACGACGACAATTCATCTTACCATGAATTCATCAGCTAAATGTTGAGCCTTCCTAATGCATAGTGTCGAACGTATTGACTTTATTCAATAAGGGTCATGAAGTTGACAAGCAGTGGACGCCATTATTTCAGTCTCATGACGAAGGAGGTCTACATATTTGCATAAATTGACCCCGAAAAAGCGGGGACTCTGTTTTGTGATCGCATCCAATGTCGCCCACGCACTCTGTCGTGCGTCTGGAAACCACAGCCAGGAGCTTGGCTAGAAGTAGGCGTACTTGTATGATGAGCACTTAAAAAAAACAATAACAAAGACTGAAGAGTTAGAAAGTGTTGCTTTCCATCGTGCTTTCATTGATTAAAAAGTATCATGTACTTCTCACATGAATAATTATTGTCTTGACGCACATTTAAACAGCTTCAGACTATATTCTAAAGTTACAACACTGTAAATATCGCTTGTGTGACAAGACCCACTGAAGTAGAATCAATCAAGTGCTCCCACATCGGTAATGGTTATGCTGTGTCCATTTTGACTACAGGTAGAATGCGCTGTTGGAGCAAACATCCGGACTCTCAATGCTTTCCTGATCTACAGCTTATTTACGCTCATTTCAAATGGAATGATAAAAAAATTCAGAATTTTTTTCTTGAAAATCAAAACCTATTTTCCCCATAGAGTTAAACACGTGGATGGCTACCCATTTGAATTTCAAGTGTCTGCATATTTCTGGTTATTTATTTTTTATTGCCAAATTTTGCATGGTGACTTCTGATTCTGTATAATACGTTGCGTTAAGTTTGTAATGTACATACGGTGTCAGGGAAAAACTGACCTTTTCAAAACATGTATGAGCGAATAGGAAAACGTAGGAACGAACAGAAATAGGTCGTTTGATTTTCTCTACACCTGTAAAGTTATCGTTGGTGTAAATGTCTTGATGGCTTGGTGGTGATTAATTAATAGGCTGAGCCACTAATAAAACATTTTATTTACACTGGTTTGTTCAGGTAGATGGGAACGCAGTCATAAAAATTGCGGAATGTCGGCTTCAAAACGTGTATCAAAGCAATTTTGATTTTAAAGACGAAAGCAATGAGATTTAATCAGCACGTGACTGTCTTATTTCCGACATCAAGAAACGAGATTTTCCGTGCAGTTGAGAATTTAATATCAATCGTAACTGGTAGTAATTTGGCAACTACAAATCATGTTACTTTTCTTGTACTATCAGTCGGTTGAACTCTTATTGGACGTCCATCGTGGTACTGACACATGTAATTGTGTTGTTGGCGGCGGCCATTTATGTCTCACTGCAACTCGAAAAATTACATATAATTTAACGTTGAAATCAAACTTGTGCGTTCGTTGCCAATGCTTGCAAAACGATCTTTAATCACATTTAGGTAAGCATTTTTACAAAAGTTGCAGCTTATTTTAATCCGTCTTATGAAAAATGCAAAAATTCACTGCAAATGGACCTTTATTTGTTCACGTCCAGTGGCAATGAAGATTACATGTAGGTCATAAACAGGCACTTGTATCCGGTTATAGTGTCCAACTTACCACACAGAAATAATGTTTTTCTTAAGGCTACCTTTGTCTGTTTGTCATCTGCTGATTTTGTACCAAATACACGGCTGATTGATTTTAAAACAGGATTACATGATTGTATGTTCTCTCGTTTGGTCACGATTTTTATTTGTTTCCTTTTTTACACAACGATTTCCATCTTTGACTTTAAGAGAAAGGGGATATTTACTACAATGTTCTGAAAACAGCTATCGAGAGCTAAGCAACAAGTTGGCGTACTCGTATAAAAAGCACTTTAAGTCACAGCAATAAGAGTTTAGAAAGTGTTGCTTTCCACCGTGCTTTCCTTGATTAAAAAGTAGCATGTACTGTCTCATGAAAAATCATTATTTTGATGCACTTTTAAAAAGCTTCAAACTATATTCTAAAGTTACTGTGGAATTTACCACACCGTAAATATCGCTTGTGTGACAACGCCTACTGAAGTAGAATCAATCAAGTGCTCTCACACCGAGTTTAATGGTTATGCTGTGTCGATTGTGACTACAGGTAGAATGCGCCGTTGGAGCAAATATTCGGACTCTCAATGCTTTCCTGACCTACAGTTTATTTACGCTCATTTTCAAAGCTCAAGGAATGATAAAAATTTTCAGAATTATTTTTGTGAAAATCAAAACATATTTTTCCATAGAGTTAAACAAAAGGATTTCTACCTTTTGACTTTGAAGTGTCTGTAGATTTCTGGTTACTTATTTTTTATTGCCAAATTTTGCATTGTGACCCTTATTCTGTATAATCCGTTGCGTTACATCCATGGCAGCATAATACGATTTTAGTTTGTAATGTACATGCGGTGCCAGTGAAATTTTAACCTTTTCAAAACATGTAGCAACGAACAGAAACATGTAGGAGCGAACAGAAATAGGTCGTTTGATTTTCTGTGCAACTGTAAAGTCATTGGTGTTATAAATGTCTTGTTGACTCGGGCGTGATCGATAGGCTGAGCCACTAAACAATTCTATTTACACTTGTTGGTCCTTGTTTGTCAACTGCAGGTAAACTAGAGGGGCACGCAGTCATAAAAATGCAGAACGTCGGTTTTCAAAGCGTGTGCCAAAGCAATTTTTGGATTGTGAAGATGAGAGCAAATTGGTTTTAATCAACACCCAACTCTCTTTCCCCCCAACATTCAATATATAACCACGACGTAACGCAGTCGTGATTTACATCAAGAAAAGTTATTATTTGAATCGTGAGATTTCCCTTGTAGTTGTGAATTCATTGACCATCGCAGCTGTCGGAATTTGGCAACTAAAAAACATTGAATGTTACAGAAGGCACAGTCCCGTCAACCATCTATTAAATACATCGGGCATCCTTTAAAACATTGCGAGATTTGTCGTGGTCAATGAAGAGACCGTTGTGCAGTGACTGGAGCACTACGGCCCAAAGCCGCCCCGTTTTGTACGGTATTAGCGTCCCGAATTTTCGCCACACATACGAGGAGTGCGCGTTCACAGAGTAAATTTCACCTCCCGCGTCATGTTGAAAATTTCGCCGTATTTCCTTGCTGCGCAGCTAAATATTAATGAAAGAGTAACAGGTCCTATTTCCCGTATATGCTGCCCTGACAATTATAATATTTTGGGAAGAATTTCACATGGGAATTCCAAAAATACGTAAGCGATAACAGCCATATGCAAAATTACGTAAAAACACAGTCAACAGCAAAACGATCTTCAACTCGTCATTTCATAAAAATAAGAGGGAAAGTCAAAAAAATAAAACCATAGAGTTTTAGTTACCCTTCATGATATCTGGCATACCAAATATTATAAAAAATAACAGCGAAATGAAAAAGTTAAACCAACGGTTTTTTTTCAGATGTATTTTTCATTTTACGATGTGTCTATCAGCTCGATTTCCCATAGAAAACGATGGCGTTTAATGTACTGAACAGACCGTACAACTCTCGCTCGTTCAAATTTCTCAATTCTGAACCAATTATAGTGAAAAGTGGCACGGTGTTTCCTTGATATATATACAAAATTGCTGTCGTTTTAGTTTTTTGAATTTCTCGACGAAACTTGTTTTAGTTGCATTTTATTTTTCCGATCGCTGAATTTTTGCTCTTGCCCTCAATAAAATGGCGATCTTACGGTGTTTGCATATGCAGAATCAGGGTCTAATATTGGCCCATTTTAATCGGTTAGCGTCTCTTAAATTGTACACCCCAAATACCAGTCAGGTTGTTGTAATTTATACCAAATTTTGGCGAATATAAACTATGAAAATCCCAGTAAACGGCAAGAATAACACAGAACAGAGGCGAACGGGCGTAGAGTCTCCACTGTAATCGTGCAGTGAACGTTATCGATCGATATCCTTTTGTCCGAAATTGATACATTGTTGTCTCGCTCACTCGCGTGTAGTCCCCCGTTCACAATGGCGCCAAACTAAGCCGAGGTGCGCCAAAATGTGCCGAAACGTACGTAAAAGTATCACCAAAACTAAAAAAATTGTCGTCGATTTAATTTCAGTACAGGAAACCAACGGATACCTTCAATGTTGATATTTAAGTGTATAAGTCAATGTATGGGTTATTGTGGAAATGTTTATGACGTGACCTCAACACACGAGCGCCCGGCACAAGTGGCGTCCAAACAATTTTTCGATCGATAATCTATTGAAAATAACTTGATACAATGTTCGTCATTGTCAATAGCGACCGTCTGAGAGCGCTGTTCGATAGAAATTATGCTTCGCGGAATAACGTACACTGAGGCATACCTCGGAGACATATGTGAGAGAAAAACAATTGAATGCGACGCAGACTTGGAATGCGGAGACATATGTGAGAGAAAAACATTTGATTGCGACGCAGACTTTGAATGCGGAGACATATGTGAGAGAAAAACATTTGATTGCTACGCAGACTTTGAATGCGGAGACATATGTGAGAGAAAAACATTGATTGCGACGCAGACTTTGAATGCGGAGACATAAGCTTATGTGAGAGAAAAACATTTGATTGCTACGCAGACTTTGAATGCGGAGACATATGTGAGAGAAAAACATTTGATTGCGACGCAGACTTTGAATGCGGAGACATATGTGAGAGAAAAACATTTGATTGCGACGCAGACTTTGAATGCGGAGACATAAGCTTATGTGAGAGAAAAACATTTGATTGCGACGCAGACTTTGAATGCGGAGACATATGTGAGAGAAAAACATTTGAATGCGACGCAGACTTTGAATGCGGAGACATATGTGAGAGAAAAACAATTGAATGCGACGCAGACTTTGAATGCGGAGAACAGGTAGTTTTGGGCCACCGTAGTCCCGTTTCACTTCAATAGTATTTCAGGTCACGGCCTTTGTTTGACAAGTCATCATCGACCCATCCTGTTATTTTACTCACAACTGCAGCGCTCACCGATCACTGCAAACGTTGTTGGGGCGAGCGCTAGCAAAATATTATTGCGTAAAAGTCGTCGCTTTTGCGAACACCTTACTTTCATTTCAGCTTGAGTGTGGGTACTTTACTTATGTCAAATGTGTTTGCTTGTAAAGTAGAAAATATGATTATGAGCGCAATGTTAAATTGTTTCTTCGTTAATTTCTTCATTCATTAATCTATCAGAGACCTGTCAGTGTAACAGTCATCAGGAACAAAGCGCTCATTCACCTTGGAATAACACCTCAACCATGGTCCGGGAGAGGTCTTCTTGGGCAAGTTGCACTAAACCGTTTGAGTTTAAAATTCCCATGGAAAATTCAACCCTTGAGGGCTAAACATGCAGTATGAAAGTTTTGACAAACTGTACCCGTATTAAGATGGGGAAGTTGCCATCCTACCAGTAATGGTGGTCAGTGGATTACTGTTGACAATAGGTTAAACCCGGAAGACATTCGAGTGGACCATGGTACAAACAAACGCACGTGTTCAAACGTGCATAGAAATATTTCCATACGCGTTCGTACATGTACACATGTGTTCGTTTGCACTGCTGTTTTGTGATCTTTTGGGCGTACATAGCCTATTTACTGCATCGCTTCCCTTTGATTCTGGAGTAGAACCTTATTAGTTGATCAAAGTTGTAAAAATAACGTGCAGGCTAAGGCCCCAGTGCTATTTATATGTACTGGTAATCGAGTACCAATGAAAAATCAACCTTTTATGTTTAGTTTCAAAAAAAAATCAGATATATTTTCCTCAATTCGTTTGAACTATAACTCTCACGGTATATTGTAGACATCACTGACAGAAAATAGCCTTCATCAACAAACTTCAAATTGGCAAACGGAATTTCGATATCCGTACTAAACTGAACGCATGCAAATTTGACTTACTTATTTGAGTGAAACATTGTACCACATAAGTTTGAAGATTATTCCATCATCTCTTTGTTCTCAAAAACACTATTATCAATAATTGTACCTCTTTATTGAGGATATTTAATTTTTACTATACTATTTGGACTGCCAAATATATTACTTGATTTGAGACATTGCAGTACATATGTATTGTTTGATTCGCATTGTCAAGAAATAAAGACTACAAAGTCAAAATTTATCTATTCTATATCCCACCCGAAAATTTGATTCTGAACGTCAGCTTGAATATGAAACGCTTTTGTAAAATAAGTTTTAGTCAACTTGAATCAGACTGTACAGGCTGATGTGACATCATAGCCTTCAACTTCTTCAGCAAGGTGTGGAGATGCCAGATCAACCTTGAGCATAAATGGATTTCGACAACAACACCACTGAGGGCGCTATTTTCATTACTCGCTCAAATTTTAAAAGAGACTTTCAGGAAAATTAGGTCAGCATTCAAAATGGCATTGGTGGAATATCAGTCAATACTGTTATACCGTCTATTTATCTTAATGCTACTATGAATGTCTATGGTAAATTAATCACAGCTTTGGAACGGTTACCAATATTGTAAATCACACAGATGTGATGTGAAGTAAGGCCAATCCAGTTCCATGTTAGTTAACTCCTTTATATTCTAAGTAAGAAAATAACACTACAAAATAATACCTGAGGTCATGTGGTTGGTAATGTTTTTAACGTGTTTTGTATCAGGACCATCTACCGTGTATCAGAAATAAATATGAATAATTTATATTTTAAATTGGAAAAGTTTCAGCTTATGACGAAAGTCTGCTTTTTCTTTCGTCTTCTTTGTGCCTCAATCGTTTTCTCTTAACTGGATCAAACGTTTCTTAGAAATATTATACGTCAGTAACTCAAAAAATACTATGTTGTAAATCTATAGATTAATCATGGCATGACCTTTCAAATGTTCTTTTATTTTTGGTTTATATTTCCATAACCAAACTTATCTGTAGTGTAACTTTGTACTCAATTCTACAAGTGTATCCAACTGGTCCTTTTACTTGCAGCTGATAGGCCGTCATAAGACAAGGTCACGTTTGTCTTTGATAGGCAGTACAGTAGCTGAAAAGATTCACAGAGTTGACCAAAAGATCAATTGAAAGACCAAGAGGTCATGGAAATATAAAAATAGATGATGTGAGGCTGTAGAACAGATGAGAATTCATCCTGTGCAATCGAATTTAGAAAAAAGAAACAAACAGAATTATTACCAAAGAGTAGTATCCACAACTATAGCAAAGACATACACATCAAAAACACAATCGTGAATACCATTAGTTATTGATACTGATGTTTGATGTATCGCCAAGAGAAGGAAGGCATTGAAAATTTTCCAAGTAAGTCGTATCAAAATTATATTATAGAAAAATATTTACAAAGTATATTTGTAAAAACAGACAGTCATCAACAGTCCATATTAATTTAAGGAGAAAATGACGCCATGGTTACGTAGACTCGATTTAAAGTCTTCTTTTTATAGCTTTGCATTAGTATACCACAAAAAATTACAAAATCTAATTTGAAGGATATCATGGTCATCATATTTAAAATACCAAATTACCTGCAAAAATTTATTTGAAGTCATCGAATTCTATGTAATCAATTTTATTTTGCTAAAGTTTGTATCCTTCATAAAGAGCAGTGTCCAAACTTTCCAGAAATGCCCGTTTTATGTTATTTTGCGCCAGTTCATTTAAATTCGGAGAGGATATAGTACCCCTTACCCCTACCCATTTTTCGGAATTTTTCGCGATCCATGCAGATCAAAACCAAGCCCAGAAAGGTTGCGCACCCCAAAATAGCTAACGTTAACATTTTTTTCTTGTTCAGCAGATCCTAAAGGACGAAGAAATATCCATGTAGTAGGCTTAGAGGGGATGCAGGTTGGCCCCTACAGCCCATGGACTATAGTCCTTGTACAACCGAGGGACACAAGTATTGACGATGCTAAAACGCCTTGAACTGCATATTTATCTATCACCTTCATGTCCGATTCCTGCCTGCACGCTCATTGAAGATATGATGAAATTGATTCAAATGTCAGTAGTGGTTACATTAGCACTTCTTGTACATAAAACGCATACGAAAAGCAAGAATAGTAAAAACACGATGATGTTATCCAAGTCAACCATTTTGCAGTTTGAAAGATCAGAGGTCATCACTTAGAATTAAAGTTACAATTGCATACTTTTGATGTAGTAATATTTGAAACTAAATTTAATCCTTAGTCCGGAGCAAATTTGCCTGCATTAATTTGGTTTTCATTGATATTTATTACCTTGTACCTATAAGAACAGTGTGAGAAACTATACCGCGAAACAATACACATTATAACCTAAACATGGGACTGTGTGCCCGAAGGTAGGTGTCGACCATTTGCCCGACGTAAGATGGGTCCCCTGCTCCGAGGGTACATAATCCCTTATTTGGGAGATAATATTTTATATTACATGCCTCGCTTACATAGTTTTAACTCAAAATATTTACGTTTTTTGGCAAATGATAATCAAATTCATTATTTCCATTTGAGACGAAAAATAGTTGAAAATTGACCGATTTTTTTACCATCGAATGGTGCATTGATACATTTAAACTACTGGTATGCGGTTTTGTGCAAAATTTTCCAAAAGCAGGATTTCATGTACTAAACATAAAATTTGAAGACTTTACATCGAAAGGTTGTCAATTTGAAAAAAGTTACGGTTCACTTTCAGTCAAGTGATGACTATGCGCCCCGCGACGTCATCGACGAGTTACGCTTGAATGCTGTAGAACGCGCGACCTTCGATAAACGAGGCATGTAATAAAACTAATTGCGAGAATGGAAACATTCGATGGTGCACTTCATTCTATTTAAAAACCTCTGTACCTTAGCTTTTGTTGAAGGTCACCAACACTTAATAATGATTAGATGTCCCAGTACTATGTTCATTTTTGGTAATATTCAATGATGATCCAGCATTTTTTTGTATTTTTGGAGTCTAGTCAGTGGTGATACTCAATTGAAATTTAGGTCAGTTTCAACGGAAAAACTAACAAAGTTTACAAAACATAGCTGATGTTGTTAAATAAAGTCAAAGGTTTAGTTTGCGAAAACTTTCAGCTTGCCTTTCTTCAGTTAGTCAGTAAAACATGAAGCTACTCTAGTTGAACTTCCAATGTATCATCAGGTATGGCTAATCCTTTGAGTGCTTTGATTTTTCCCACCAAAATTTCAGTGCAACATTTTACAACCAATATTTGAGAGGAGGAGGAGCATGGTTAAATTTCTGAGTTTGAAGGACTGGCCAATAGAGGGCGCTAAAATGAAGTCATCGGGAATACATTACACTGATGTACCGCAGTTTATCCATAAAATTATTTGTTTCATTTCGTGCGTTCGCGCACTTTATTAAATTTACAATTGTTATGAATTTTTCCGTCATGTTTCTGTAATTTTAGATCAAATTGATGTAATTTTTCATTAGCTACAGTTTTTGATAAAAATTTTGACAAAAATCCAAAAAAGTGTCTTGGTATGAAAAAAATTGTGGGCATGATAATTCATAGAGACAAATATTGACTTTTGCGCTAAAAGGTTAAATAGTTTTTGGCCAGTGCTCTTAACCGATATTTACTAATTTAAAACCTTTTTAAAGCGGGACACTGTTCTCATGCACACACATAAAAATCATTTCCATGCACCTCTCTAAAGTTTCATTGTATCTCTACTTTATGACTGAACTCAGAATGTGCGGTTCCAATATGTGTACATATGTAGATGATAGATTATTTATTTATTTCTTAATTTACTCATCTATAGGAGACCTGTCAGTGTTACAGTCATCAGGAACAAAGAGTCCATTAACCTTTGGATAACACCAAAGCCTTGGTCTGGTAGGGGTCTACTTGAGTAATTTCTATTACATCTTGTAAGTTCTAGATGTCCATAGAAACTTTGTCTCTCGAAGACCAAAGACCTATCAAACTTTGACATATTACCATGGAAAAGTCACCATTCCGTCATAAAGGTTATCAGAGGATTAAACTTGACAATAAATCGTTAACCAAGCATTCAAATTGACCATGCTACAAACAACCTCATGTGCACAAACATGCATAGAAACGCATGTGGTTGTTTATGTGCTTGTACGCATGGATCTGTTTATACCTCCATCACATGATCTCTTTGCTGTACTGAGTCTGTAGAACTCATCGCATCCTTTCCTTACAGAGTAGAACCATTAGAAATGTAAAAATCACTTCCAGTCCAACATCTGCCACAACTTCTATTTTTATAGCACTGGCAGTCTGATGCCCCTGAAACCTTTGAATTTATCTGTCTTTAGTGTTGAAATTTCAAAGGCATGTATATTGTTGTCCAGTCATTTGAACTGTAATTCTTGTAGAATATTTTTAAACATTACTGGCAGAAAATGATTTCAACAAACTTTAAAATGATATACTGGTTTTGATTTTCGTATATAACTGAATGCAAATTTGATTACTTATTTACATATTTCAGATGTAACATTCAGTTAATAATGGACAACTGTAAGAAGTTTGAATAATACTACATCTATTTACTCTCAAAACACTATGCCTATCAATAATTGTAAAGGATATTAAGTGTTTACTTCACAATTTGAAGTGTTAAATATATTATTTAATTTGAGCCTGTGCTGTAAACATGTGTTATTTGAATATCATTGTAAAGAAATAAAGGCTACAAAATTTATACAGTAATAAATTGTCATTGTTCATTGATCTATTCCAAACTTTAACCTAACTTTAAATTTCATCTATTCTGTATCCCTAACGGGAATTTGATCAAGTATCTAAACATAAGCATGGATGTGAAACATTTTTGCAAAAGTGTAAGTCTACTTGAATCTGAACACAGGCTGATATGCTATTATAGCCTTCAACTTCATTGGTAAGGTGTGAAAACCAGCTGAACCTTGAGCTGACATCAATTTCTGCCACAACAACACTGAGGGCGCAATTTTCATCACGGGGTCAGACTTAGCAGGGCATTTCAGGACAATCAGGTCAGTGTTCAATATTGGCTTTCTTTGAATATAAGTCAATGGTCCTTTACCAGCTATTTATCTCAATGCTACGGTGGTTTTGTATGGTGAATTAATCACAGCTTTGGAAAAATTACCAACATTAAATCACACAGGTGTGCAAATGTGATGTTAAGTAAGGCAAGTACAGTTCAATGTTAGTCAACTAACAATCCTGGAAATTCTTGGTCAGAAAATAGACACAGTACAAAATAATGCCGGAGGTCTTTTGAATGGTAAAAGAGAGCTGTGTGAAAATATAAAGTGTACAAGGAGATAACAAGGACTTTATGATGAGTAATCTATATATTTTATTACAACATCACACAGACAGGTATGCTGAGGCAAAAGTGAAGATCATTTTAAGACATTTCTTTCCACAGACATTTAGAGCCGGCAAGTATGGGTAATTATACCATCCGTCTCATGTACACTTTTATAAATCGACCAGGATATGTTGTAAAATATACAAAAATAAATCTACATGAAATCTTTAATTAAAAGGTGAAAATTTACAAAACCCAACAGTTTTACAAAATTGCAAATATAAACATTTCACCTATTTCTACACTAAATCCATGCTACCTGTGAGCGGGTCTCATTGGCCACTTATGGCATATTTTGCCGTGACACAGAACTCCTGAATGTTCCAAAAGAAGTATATTGTCGAACATAAATTAGAACACGATTGGAACTAATTTGGGATAATTGGATGGTGAAGTAATGCCAATTTAATCTACAAATGTAATCTCCTCTGCTTTTCTTTTTACATTATACACTTGTTTTATGAGTAATTTGTATTATCGCAACATTCATCTATGTAGCACTTAGCATTTTATGAGAAATTTAAAAAATATGAAAATCAAATTATCAAAAAATTAGTTCCAATTGTGTTGTAGACAGACTGTATTTTTATCCCTGTAATGGTATCACTGAAGTCAATGTTCTTATTCTTCCTACTGAAGGTAGTGAGTATCCCATGCAACACTGTAACAAATAGAGGCACTAAAATTTGGCCTCTGAGAACAAAGCAGGACATGACATGTTCGAAAATATTTTCAACTTAAAACAATGTACCAGTGCTATACATGTTTCTCTACTACGGAAAAAAGTGAAGAATGAGATATATTTTCAACTTAAAAACAATGTACAAGTGGTATACATGTTTCTCTACTACGAAAAAAAGTTAATAAGGAAAGATATTTTTAAGAAGTTATTTTTGTAAGTAAAGATATGGATAATAATGGAAATACAAAAGACTTAAACTAGTATACAAAACAGGAAAAATATATTGCATGTTATGGTTATAATTATAAACTCACTTTTGCATTTTGTTCTTACAAATTAGAATGCTGCAAAGATAGCAGATTGACCATCTGGTGCTCATTCAATTTAGAAATGAATAGCAATGGTATGAATGACAATGTTGTAAAAAAGTATTTATGCAAGCATGAAACATTGTCTTATGTTACACCTATAAGATGTATGTACAACAATTTTTTACAGAATGTGAAATATCAAACGAATTCAACCATTCACAGCTAAAAACTAGAAAAACTACAAAAAAAATAAAGAAACAGACATCCGATGTTCACTCAGAATATTCAATGACTGACTACATAATCTATAATCATATGTCACTCCTCTCTTTTTAAAAGAAATTGCATGAATATATACAATGGGAACATTGATTTTAAAGTGAAACGGCAAAATAAACACTCCAATATCTTCAAGTCAAATGTATGAAACTTAAACCCATGAAAGCCATGTGAGACTGATTTACTATTTACCGGACACAAAATGTCCAGGTTCTCTTACTACCGTATTTCAATGCTAAAACTCTAAAATATCAATCAAAGCACTGAACACATAACCTTTTTTTAAGTTGAACATTGTGTATAGCTGAAAATAACCAGCACAGCTTTAAATTGATATATTCAGATTGAGTTCTTGTTCTTTGGATGACTTCACCTTTAAATACTCTCTGCAATACTGTACCTCACTATTTACACACTATATTTTACTTTTCAAAAATAAGATATCAGATTTATCAACACAAGGTATATATTTTGCAATTAGAGGGTTGTACAATTAAGATGTTAGATCCACATTAACTTTATGGGGGTGCCTCATCGGGCAATCAACTAGTCAGCATCTTGTTAATCAGTTAATGATCAAATTTCACACGACACAAAGAGTAAAATAATACCCTCTCATATTCTTACCTAACACTATGTTGTTTCTAAAACAGTGATTTTACACACAGATAATCACTACAATGACATACTTCTGATCACCCTGTCATAATTTTGAATGCAATATTTAGGAATGAGACATATTTGGCAAACGCATTTTTACATCCTTTTAAACATTTCAGGCAATATTGTCAAAATTATGACTGATATACCATAAGCATGTCATCAGTTATCCACTTGCAGATTGTGGGTATGACAATCAAATTTTACATTCCATAAATTTTCAAGACATTCACATATCATTCTCTATAGGAAGGGGATAAGTAGAGGTGTTAGGGTGTGGGAAAGGTGGTTGCAAAAATGACACTTTTTCTAAATGATTTACTTTTTAGGAATTGGATATTGGATTTGCAGATTTTGAAGTTGCTTCTTCTTTCTCTGAAACAAACTTGTGTTTTTCTGCAGTTGTCACTGTTGCAAGACGTTCAACTGTAGACTCTGTAAGACTGTTTTGTGTATTATTGTAAGTAAGATCACAATGTGTAAGTCTTCTCAATGATTTCGCCACTTCAAACAAACTCTGTGCAGCACTTTCTCCTATGTTATTATGACTGAGATTGAGATGAGTAAGTCTATGCATTGTTTTTATCCCTTCACACAAACTATTTGCACCACTGTCTCCTATGTTATTATGGCTAAGATCAAGATGAAATATTCTATAGATTGACATAATGCCTTCACTCAAACTCTTTGCACCACAATCTCCTATGTTATTATAACTAAGATTAATGTGATTAAGCTTATACAATGCACCTAATAGAACGCTTGATCTCATTTTTTCACTCAAACTCTCTGCACCAAGGTCTCCTATGTTATTGTGACTTATATTAAAATAAGCAGGTCCATTAATTGAACTCATCCCTGCACTCAAATGTTTTGCACCATTATGCCCTATGTAATTATGACTTAGATCAAGATGAGTAAGTCCATCCATTGACCTCATCCTTTCACTCAAACTCTTTGCACCACTGTCTCCTATGTTATTATGACTTAGATCAAGATGAGTAAGTCCATGCATTGACTCCATCCCTTCACTCAAACTCTTTGCACCACTGTCTCCTATGTTATTATGACTAAGATCAAGATGAGTAAGTCCATGCATTGACCTCATCACTTTACTCAAACTCTCTGCACCACTGTCTCCTATGTTATTATGACTGAGATCAAGATGAGTAAGTCCATGCATTGACCTCATCCCTTTACTCAAACTCTCTGCACCACTGTCTCCTATGTTATTATGACTTAGATCAAGATGAGTAAGTCCATCCATTGACCTCATCACTTCACTCAAACCCATTGCACCTGTATCTCCTATATGATTATGACTTAGAACTAGAACAATTAGTCTATGCATTGATCGCATCCCTTCACTCAAACTCTCTGCACCACTGTGTCCTATGTTATTATGACTAAGATCAAGATGAGTAAGTCCATCCATCGACCTCATCACTTCACTCAAACTCTTTACACCACTGTCTCCTATGTTATTATGACTAAGATCAAGATGAGTAAGTCCATCCATTGACCTCATCACTTCACTCAAACCCATTGCACCTGTATCTCCTATATGATTATGACTTAGAACTAGAACAATTAGTCTATGCATTGATCGCATCCCTTCACTCAAACTCTCTGCACCACTGTGTCCTATGTTATTATGACTTAGATCAAGATGAGTAAGTCCATCCATTGACCTCATCACTGCACTTAAACTCTTTGCACCACTGTCTCCTATGTTATTATCACTAATATCAAGATGGGTCAGTCCATCCATTAATTGTATTACTTTAATGAACTTTTGAAGACCACTGTATCCAATGTTCTTATTACTTAGATTAAAATAAGTAAGTCCGCCAATGAATGTCATCTTGAACACAGACCTGCTATTGTTGATTTTCCATAACAACCATTCACTCAAACTCTCTGCACCACTGTGTCCTATGTTATTATGACTGAGGTCAAGATGAGTAAGTCCATCCACTGACCTCATCCCTTCACTCAAACTCTCTGCACCACTGTCCCCTATGTTATTATTACTGAGATCAAGATGAGTAAGTCCATCCATTGACCTCATCCCTTCACTCAAACTCTCTGCACCACTGTCCCCTATGTTATTATGACTGAGATCAAGATGAGTTAGTTCATACATTGACCACATCCTTTTACTCAAACTCTTTGCACCACTGTCTCCTATGTTATTATTACTGAGATCAAGATGAGTAAGTCCATGCTTTGACCTCATCGTCTTCACTTAAACATTCTGCACCACTGTCTCCTATGTTATTATGACAAAGATTAAGATGAGTTAATCTATACATTAACCTCATCCCTTCACTCAAACTCTCTGCACCACTGTCCCCTATGTTATTATGACTGAGATCAAGATGAGTAAGTCCATCCATTGACCTCATCCCTTCACTTAAACTCTCTGCACCACTGTCTCCTATGTTATTATGACTAAGATCAAGATGATAAAGTCCATCCATTAATTGTATTACTTTAATCAACTTTTGAAGATCACTGTATCCAATGTTCTTATTACTGAGATTAAGATGAGTAAGTCCGCCAATGAATGTCATATTGGAGAGAGACCTGCTATTGTAAATTTTCCATAACCATTTACTCAAACTCTCTGCACCTCTGTGTTGTATATTATTATTACTAAGATCAATATGAATAAGTCCATGCATTAACGTCATCCTTCACTCAAACTCTTTGCACCACTGTCTCCTATGTTATTGTGACTTAGATTAAGATGAGAAAGTCCATGCATTGACCTCCTCACTTCACTCAAACTCCATGCACCACTGTCTCCTATGTTATTATGACTTAGATTAAGATGAGTAAGTCCATCCATTGACCTCATCACTGCACTCAAACTCTCTGCACCACTGTCTCCTATCTTATTGTCACTGATATCAAGATGAGTAAGTCCATGCATTGACCTCACCCTTTCACTCAAACTCTTTGCACCACTGTCTCCTATGTTATTATGACTTAGATCAAGATGAGTAAGTCCATCCATTGACCTCATCACTTCACTCAAACCCATTGCACCTGTATCTCCTATATGATTATGACTTAGAACTAGAACAATTAGTCTATGCATTGATCGCATCCCTTCACTCAAACTCTCTGCACCACTGTGTCCTATGTTATTATGACTAAGATCAAGATGAGTAAGTCCATCCATTGACCTCATCACTGCACTTAAACTCTTTGCACCACTGTCTCCTATGTTATTATCACTAATATCAAGATGGGTCAGTCCATCCATTAATTGTATTACTTTAATGAACTTTTGAAGACCACTGTATCCAATGTTCTTATTACTTAGATTAAAATAAGTAAGTCCGCCAATGAATGTCATCTTGAACACAGACCTGCTATTGTTGATTTTCCATAACAACCATTCACTCAAACTCTCTGCACCACTGTTCCCTACGTTATTATGACGAAGATCAAGATGAGTTAGTTCATACATTGACCACATCCTTTTACTCAAACTCTTTGCACCACTGTCTCCTATGTTATTATTACTGAGATCAAGATGAGTAAGTCCATTCATTGACCTCATCCCTTCACTTAAACATTCTGCACCACTGTCTCCTATGTTATTATGACAAAGATTAAGATGAGTTAATCTATACATTAACCTCATCCGTTCACTCAAACTCTCTGCACCACTGTCCCCTATGTTATTATTACTGAGATCAAGATGAGTAAGTCCATCCATTGACCTCATCCCTTCACTTAACATTCTGCACCACTGTCTCCTATGTTATTATGACTAAGATCAAGATGATAAAGTCCATCCATTAATTGTATTACTTTAATCAACTTTTGAAGATCACTGTATCCAATGTTCTTATTACTGAGATTAAGATGAGTAAGTCCGCCAATGAATGTCATATTGGAGAGAGACCTGCTATTGTAAATTTTCCATAACCATTTACTCAAACTCTCTGCACCTCTGTGTTGTATATTATTATTACTAAGATCAATATGAATAAGTCCATGCATTAACGTCATCCCTTCACTCAAACTCTTTGCACCACTGTCTCCTATGTTATTGTGACTTAGATTAAGATGAGAAGTCCATGCATTGACCTCATCACTTCACTCAAACTCATGCACCACTGTCTCCTATGTTATTATGACTTAGATCAAGATGAGTAAGTCCATCCATTGACCTCATCACTTCACTCAAACTCTCTGCACCACTGTCTCCTATCTTATTGTCACTGATATCAAGATGAGTAAGTCCATGCATTGACCTCATCCCTTCCCTCAAACTCTTTGCACCACTGTCTCCTATGTTATTATGACTTAGATCAAGATGAGTAAGTCCATGCATTGACCTCATCACTTCACTCAAACTCTTTGCACCACAGTCTACTATGTTATTATGGCTAAGATCAAGATGAGTAAGTCCATCCATTGACCTCATCACATCACTCAATCTCGCTGCAGCACTGTCTTCTATGTTAATATGACTGAGATCAAGATGCGTAAGTCCATGCATTGACCTCATACCCTCACTCAAACATTCTGCGCCATTATCGCCTATCTTGTTAAGACTGAGATCGAGAAACATAAGTCCATCCATTGACCTCATCACTTCACTCAATCTCTCTGCACCAGTGTGCCCTATGTTATTGTGACTAAGATCAAGATGAGTAAGTTCATGCATTGACGTCATCCCTTCACTTAAACTCTTTGCACCACTGTCTCCTATCATATTCTCACTAAGATCAAGATGAGTAGTCTATGTAATGACCTCATCCCTTCACTCAAACGCATTGCACCACCGTCTCCTATGTTATTATAACTAAGATCGAGCTGAGTAAGTCCATGCATTGACTTAATCCCTTCACTCAAACTTTTGCACCACTGTATCCTATGTTATTATGACTAAGATCAAGATGAGCTAGTTTATGCATTGACGTCATCCCTTCACTCAAATTCTTTGCACCACTGTATCCTATGTTATTATGACTAAGATCAAGATAGGTAAGTCCATTCATTCTCCTCGTCCCTTCGCTCAAATCTTTACACCAATGTCTCCTATCTTATTATGACTAAGATCAAGATGGGTAAGTCTATGCATTAACCTCATCCCCTCACACAAACTCTTTGCACCACTGTCTCCTATGTTATTATGACTAAGATCAAGATGAGTAACTCTATCCATTGACATCAACCCTTCACTTACACATTCTGCACCTCTGTCTCCTATGTCATTATTACTAAGATCAAGATGATTAAGTCCATGCATTGATGCAATTCCTTCACTCAAACTCTCTGCACCACTGTCTCCTATTTTATTATGACTTATATCAAGATAAGTAAGTCCAGTCATTGACCTCATCCCTTCACTCAAACTCTTTGCACCACTGTCTCCTATCTTATTATGACTAAGAGCAAGATAGGTAAGTCTATGCAATGACCTCATCTCTTCACTGAAACTAAATGCACCACTGTCTCCTATGTTATTATGACTAAGATCAAGATGAGAAAGTCCATGCATTGACCTCATCCCTTCACTCAAACTCTTTGCACCACTGTCTTCTATGTTATTATGACTAAGATCAAGATGAGCAAGTCCATGCATTGACCTCATCACTTCACTCAAACTCAATGCACCAGTGTGTCCTATGTTATTGTGACTAAGATCAAGATGAGTAAGTCCATACATTGATGCCATCCCTTTACTCAAACTTTTTGCACCAATGTAACCCATCTTATTATGACTAAGATCAAGATGAGTAAGTCCATGCATTGACTTAATCCCTTCACTCAAACTCTTTGCACCAATGTATCCTATCTTATTATGACTAAGATCAAGATGAGTAAGTCCATGCATGACTTAATCCTTCACTCAAACTCTTTGCACCAATGTATCCTATCTTATTATGACGAAGATCAAGACGAGTAAGTCTATGCATTGACCTCATCCCTTCACTCAAATTCTTTGCACCACTGTCTCCTATGTTATTATTACTTAGATCAAGATAAGTAAGTCCAGTCATTGACCTCATCACTTCACCCAGCTGCTTTGTACTACTGTTTCCTATGTTATTATGACTCATATCCAATAACTCAGGGTTCAGATAATTAAGCCATTGTATAAAGTCTGTAAAGTCCTTGTTAGTCCAGTGTATCCATTTAGCAGTTAGCTTTGTCAGTTGAGGCATTTGTACAACATCAGCAAAAGATTGGACAGGTAATTCATCTGAATAAAAACGTGTAGCGTCAATCGATGACCCACTTAACTGATCTTTAATGCAAGGAATGATGGCTTGTAGGAAATGAACATTATGGGCAACATTGATGAATGGTTGACAAGCATGCTTCCTATGAATGTCAAGTAGAAATGCTATTTCGGACATGCCAATGTTGGTCTTACTAAAATTAATGTACGTTAGTCTCTCTAGTGAAAGTAGAGCATTTCCAACAAATTCAACACTTTGATTATCAATTTTACTTCCACTAATGTCCAAGTATCTCAAATAACTAAGGTTTTTCAAGCTTTTAGCTACCAAGGTGCAAGTAGTTGGGTTTAACACTACAAGTGTAAGCTATTCCATATTGGAAAAAATTGCTAAATCATTCAACACATTCTTGTATTCAGTTTCAGACCACTCTACATTCTGTGGAATATCTACAGCAGTAACCTTTGAAATGTTTCTAAAAACGGCCTGCAACTTTTCATCTTTTAATGTCAGGTTTTCTCTATCAAAATCAGGTAAACTAGCTGATACTGGGGGTTGCCATGTAATATGTGGAACGATTTTTTGTAGCCCAGACAAATTATGACTCACATCAATGTCACAATTAGTATCACAGTTTTCTATTTCAGAAAACAGTATCTGAACTCCAAAGGCACCAATTCTGTTTGAACTCATGTTTATATAACTCAAATGACTATGACTGGATATTAGTTCACCTATGTGTTTAACATTTTGAATTTTATTGAAACTGACATCCAAATACTGTAGTGTTTGTGAAATATTTGATAGCAAAGAATACATTGACAAATGTAGCCTATTGTGGCTTACGTCAAGCCTCATTAACTTTGTGAGATGTTTTAAGTTCAATTCTGATTTTGCCATATTGTGTGAAAGATTCAAACTAATCAGTGTAGATGGCAAAACTCTCACGATACGATGTATCGTGACATTGTCGAACTGATTGTTACTCAAATCTAAATCTGTCAAATTATGGAGATGTTTTATACCTCTGATGAGGTACCATACATCTCTAACGCAACATTCTGTCATTACTACTTAGTCAAGTTTGTCAACAAGATTAAACTCTCACAAATCCAGTTACATTCCTTTTTTGATAACCCAGACACATTAACCTCTGTAACTTGCATCAAATTATCATAGATAGAACTGCTCTCAACATCACTGAGTCGTAAGTTATCTTGCTCTAAGTTGATTGATACAGTTGGCATTTGATCAATGATATGGGGCATCAGAGTAAAGTTATGACTTACACCAATTTTTACCATATCTGTGCTTTTGATATCATTCAACAAATTTTGAATACCGATATCGGTGAACTTATTTGAGCCAAGGTTAATTAACTGAAGGTCATTGAAAGTGGAGATAACATTACCAACTTTTGCCACGTTTTCAATACAATTTGAACTGAAATCCAAATACCTTGATCTTGTTGGTAAATGTTTGAGTATGTCAATTAGTGATTGATTAACCTTGTTATGACTCATATCAAGATGTGTCAACTGTGATAAATTATTGAAACTATGGCCTATATGTGATATCTGGTTGTGACTTAGATTTAAATGTGTTATTGAGGATGGTACGGAAAGATATATGCATGATTCAAGACCATTATTGCTCAAGTTCAACTGCTTCAATTGAGTTAAATTCTCAAAGGACTCTTCAATTCTTTTCAAATTGTTATGGCTGACATTAAGTGCAGTGATTGAAGTTGAAATAGATTTTAAAATCTTTTGCATGTCAACAAAGGTGAGTTTACTATAACTTAGATCTAATTCTTTAAGTTGTGTGTAACTGTCCAGTTTTTCAAAGCTCCATCCATGAAGATCACTTTGACTTAGATTTAAGTGAGTCACTGATGTGGGAATGAATCTAAAAATGTGATCATTGGCTTTCAAATTGTTGTTACTGATGTTAAGATACTTCAAATTGCTGAAACGTTTCAACCCAGTAAGCAGAAGAGCTGGCATGTTGGTTGCACTAAGGTTTAAATCTGTGACTTTCAGAGAAATGTAATGCAATATTTTCATAGCATCTCTGCCAACACAACAATGACTCAGATCTACCTTTTTAAGCTCCTTTAAATGTTTCAGTCTCTCACTAAGTAACAAACCAATATGTTGGTTTAGCTCACAGCCACTCAGATCAATGCTTACACTTTTACTGAATACTGATAAATTTTGACACAATGTCAACAACTGACTGTTACCTAACTGTGTACAATCTATATGTGTTACATTTTCTAAATTTCTTATTAAACTGGCAATATCATCCAGGGATTTAACAGTGAGATCACAGACATCTTGCACCTGTTCTGTAGAGGTACACAGTGGTAGAATTTGAAATAAGCGATGTGCAATATTAGTATTATCTACTCTTACTTCTATTTCGTCTTTTATTGGTAGCGGTACTGGCACCCTAAACTGCCAATATTGTTTCTGCTTAGGTCTAAACTGGTAAGACATGGTATTGCATTCATTGCCTCTAACAGTAATCTGCAATGCTCCCAGGACAAGTCATTTTCAGGTAAACACAATATGTTGATACTTAAGTTGACAGTTTCTTCAGACAAATGGAGTAGAGAAATGCTCACAGAGTTTTTCTCCAAATCCTGTGAGGCTTAGTTTCTCAATGTGTGGCATACATGACAATGCCTCTATAACATTTCCATCGTGCATTTCTCAATTTCATCAAGTATGCTCACATTACTTGAAATGGTCAATGATGTAACTGCTGGTTGCAGAGTTGTATCACTGCCAGATCTTGATGTTGCATGTTACATAGCAATGATAGAATTCTAAACAATTTGGCAGTTACAGTGAAGTCATGAGAATTGTTTATTGTGACTGTACACCTGTCAACAGCTAACGGATCTCCAATAATATTTGTCAGACATTCTTTGAATTCACTTGAGAGAAATGCTTCATCAGTCTCTGAATACAAGTTGATGTCTTTGATTAAAGAAGTGTACTGTAAAATTACAGAGAGAGCATGTATAGTTTTGTTGGAGATGCCTGTACAAGTTGACAGATTTAAGGTGTAGTTCTGACCTATCACTTTCTCAATTTCTCCTGCAAAGACAGAGAGGCCTCTCGGATTCAAACAAACAGTTACCAACCAATCCAAGGTTGTTAATATTAACGGAAACTTGTGTTTCACAAAATTTAACAACTTCTTTTAGGAAACACAATGCTTTCTCCCCCAAAATCCCGGTGACATAAGGGAAACAATATGATAGGTTGGCTTGCAAAATCTTAATTTTCTCTTCTCTGAGTAACACTGGGATATAACTAGGTGACAATGCAGCGATGTTACTGAAATACGTTGCAATGATGTAACTGTATACATATTTGTTTGGAAAGTGTAACAATCATCAGACTTAGTCAACAAACCAAAAAAGTGTGATTCTAAATTTGAAATACTTGTATCAATCCACGAGAGATACATTTTACCCGCATTTTCTGCAGTTATGTGATCATACAGATACTTTCCCATTTCATTAAACCTCACTTTTATAATTTCTCTGAAATCTTCCACTTTTACATTATTTTCTTTACAATACATCTCTGCATGCTGTATGACAGCATACTCAGTTGCTTTTGTTACTGTTGGAGGAAAAGTAAAGGAATTCTCAAACCAAAAGGATACAAGGCAAGGAAAGAAAAACTCTTCTTGTGTCAGGGCATCAACTACGGGATCAAACTTTGACTGTGCAATCAGATTTCCTGCTTGTTTTTATCTTGTACTTGATCCATGACAAACGCTTCCCATTTACTACACACTGTATCTCGACGCCATGTTGCTCTGAACGCTGAGGAAACAGCTGACATTTCTGTTTTAGTGATTAAGAATGAGAAAATGACCGTTAAAAGTTAAAATTAGATAAATCCATGGTAATATTCGCCAAAAAGCTCTACAGCTTTAAAATCCAGTTGCCGAGTCAAGAAAATTAACATTTAGTGATCAAAGTCACAATTTCTCCATTGCTACTGTGCAAGTTATCAAATTGTTATACCATATTTTGAAGAGTGTAAGGCCTGAGTGTTTTCATTATCAAAGGGCTCTAATTCTTTTAATGTTTGAATTAAAATTGTATGTTAATCCCTGATATTGTTATTTTCTCATTATATAATTCACCAGCAACTTACCATGCATCTTTTGTTTTACTTCTTTGTACTCCTTCTCATCTATCTTGAGCTTGATTATGATGGCAATACCAGCCTCCTCAGCTTTGTCTCTTATGTCAGTTGGTATAAGTATATTAGTTAGAGCCTTCTCCACTGTACCATCTTTATATTTCTGCCAGAAATAATCTAATTCCTCCTCTGTAAGAAAACTCAGAATGAAGAGTAGGGACCCCTTTTTAACTTCACTCAAGTCAGCCCCATATTCTTTTAATGTTTTCATGCATTCTGCAAGCTTAGCCGTATCATTTTCTGGTACTGAGTTAATGTATTTCCTAACTAACTCTCCTAGATTTTCTTGGAGTGCTACCTTTGCATTTTTTCTCTGAGTTTTAATCTCCTTTCTTCAAGGCCAAGCTGTCTGCTTTCTTTTTCTTCCTCTTCATCAATCACAACTGTGACTTCACCTGTCATGCCTATAAAACACAAGCACATGAATTGGTTAGTTTACAAAATTATCATTAAATGTTTACCAAATGATTATCAACTGACTGTCATACACTTGGGTCTTTAACCTAGTAGAGTTCGATCATACAGTAAAAATCTTGGTGTTATTAGATCCTACTTGACATTTGACCTCAAACTATTTTATTTCAACATGAAAATCTGAAATGGTGACATTTTTACAAGTCATTACGCATCAAGCCTGGTGGATCAACTCGTGTTTGAACTGTTGATCTACTTGGCTGATTTGGTAGCATTTTGTTTATTGATAAGCAGGTAAATAAAAGATGCATAGGAGAGTAGTAACCTAAACAAAAACGTCAATAGTGTCTTCAATGCACGTAGCAAGTTTAGTCTTTGGTCGAGTCAGTATGTATATATCCCTAATTTGGAAAGCAAGTTAAAATGCAAAATGACTTCTATTACTATTATATCATAGTACCTTCCATGTACGTAGCAAATTTCATGAACTGTAGGGTCTAGTATGTCCACAAATGTATATTCCTTATTAAGAAAGTTCATTAAAGGGCCAGTAATGCTGGCTTTTGATTTTTTTGTTCTCGCAAGCACTAACTTTGTACATCTTGTATTCTCTGCAAAATCCTACGGATGATCTCGTTCAGATGTGTTTCAAAAGTATACTTTCACGTGGAGATTTTTGAGAAATTTTGCCGAAGTCCTCTCTTGAACTACCAGCCCAATATATATCAATTTCTACCACACTTGATAGAGAAGAGCCAGAATGGTATGGGGACTTGATACTGATTAGAGTTAGCTGACCATTTTGACCTCTCTTAGTATTTTTGATAACCACAGATCAATGTGTGCTCAGTGTGGCAGAATCTACGGAGTATGATAAGTAAACATATATAATTTGAAAATCAGTTAATATGGAAAAAGCGAAATTTCTCCATTACATGTACTTACTTGGTAGGTTGCTTGTTTGCATGTGTTGTTTGCTTGAATGCCGACTACCTTCACTTGGTCGTCCTCTTTTGGGTAATTCACAGACTGTTGATTCTGCAGTAATTAAGTATAAATAGTAATTTTGCTAGTTTTTAACTTGTAAAGATATGCAAGTAATACAAACATGAGCGTACAAAGGAACCTTGATATAAATTACTCAAAGTTGTCAAAACTGCCAAATGTATTTTGCATTTAACGAGCAATAAATATGTGAGTCATTGCTGTATTATTAAGTACAAGCTCAGTGAGCTAAATTCCAGATACGTCATCTCCTGGCATGGTATGAAAAAGTTATATTCTCCCTTTCCCGTAATTACATGTATTTACATTGAGAGCTCACCTACATACCATTTTACCTCAACTGCCAGAGGTCTGATTGTATTTGTGCAGTCATGAAAGAACTTAACTACATTTGCACATTTCAGTTTCAAATATCAATAACTGCAGTGAATTCTATAGATGTAGACATGAGATGACATTTTATGTTGATTCACATTTGATGACAACTCAATGGACATCTGAAACACCCTTCCTACAATACACATGCATACTGAATGGCATTGCTATCCTCTAAGACATGCTAATTCAGCTCTAACTTGTTAAAATGTATTTACTCGGTCATCATAAGACAGATTAGACACAATCTGGAGGGACATTTTGAGCATTGCTCATTCCATCAAACCAAACTTTGCTGTGAGTAATTGTGATCCCAACATAAAGAAAAAGGGGTCCTGGGGATATGGTGATTTCTGTACGGAGGCTATCAAACTGGTTCATTTTTGTTCCATGCTGGTTTCCTTTCAGAAGCCAACTGTTCCCTCTTAAATGACATCGTTTCACTCTTACATACTTTCCTTTAGTGTTCAAACATCTAAAACATCTAATCGCTCCTACATGTTATTTCTGCTATAACACCTAAATTAGTTTTCACTGAACAAACAACTCATTTTTCACATATAAGGATCTGCTCTGTTTTCGTCCGGTGGTAATTTGTCTCGCCTTTTTGAATTATTAAGGGACCAGTTTATTATACGTTTCTGTTGTTGATCCTCTTTCATTTTTGCTTTATGCTATGTTTGCATTGTTCCTGACGATGTAAAGCTTACCATTTAAGTTCCAGCATGTAAATAGGGACATCTGTGAAATGAAGATGATTGAAAAACTACTACTACTACTACTACTACTACTACTACTACTACTACTACTACTACTACTACTACTACTACTACTACTACTACTACTACTACTACTACTACTACTACTACTACTCCGTGCGGACGTGTGGTAGATGGGCTCCTGAATTTTGTGTTGTATTCTCATCATTCAGCGTTATTGATCAACTCTACTGGTATATTTACTTCGTGAGTAATTGATACTTTCAGTTTTGCGTAGTTTTTGAGGTTTTTAAAGCTCGATTGGCTGGATTGGGGTGGATTTTATCTTTCCCCTTCCCGGCCACTGTGGGTACGCAATATGGCTACCCAGGTCGACAATCCATTCAGGCACCTCACCCGTAAACATGCTGTGAGGTGCAACAATGTTGAAGGTGTGCCAGTAGAAAACTATGTGTCTGAAATTTCAAGATTGTTGGGGCTGAAAATATTATTGCAGCTTCACGAATGAATCGTTCAGTGGTTGTGTATCTTGCTAAATTAGAACACGTAGAGTCTGTCGTTGAACGCCAACTAGTGCTTGACAATGAATTCGTCCAGGTTGAACACATGCTCAAACCTGCCTCCAAAGTTATTTTATCTAATGTGCCCCCATTTATCCCTGATGAAAAACTAGAGGAAGAATTGTGGAAACTAGGAAGAGTAGTTGGACATATGCGAGTCATTCCCCTTGGTTGTAAAGATCCTGCCTTGAAACATGTCAAGTCATTCAGACGGCAAATTCACATTTTATTACATAATGACAACATCAACGGGCTAATACAGGTCAAATATCAAGATCATTTGTATCCAATTTACATTTCTGTTGATGAAATGAGATGCTTCGCTTGTGGTATGAAAGGCCACATTCGTAGAAATTGTCCAGGTCAGCCCGGTGTTTTGCACGTTGTTGAAAATCAATCAGGAAATGTTTCTACAAATTCAGCTCATGAAACTTAGGCTCATCAAAGAAACGAAATAGCAACAGTCAGAACAAAGAGTCGCATAACAATGTTGATAATGCAGAAATTTCTTCAGCTGCTACTGATAATATCATCGATGAGGTAATTGTTGAGGAGTAAGGTGTTGATGAGCAGGTTAAAGTTCAAAATACTAATGATATGGAAATAGGCGATGCAAATGATGTAATCAATGAGGAGATAATCAATACTAATGACAATAGCAATGAAGGTGTTAACGATGAAACAAGTGAAGGAAGGGCCAATAGTAAGAAGACAAATGTTGATGACACAGAGTCCGCAGATGTTGGTGTTGCTGTTGAAGACAGGGTACGAACCCCTGCTTCTCCTTCCACTTCCACTTTCCCTTCCTCTCCCTCTCTTCCTTTTGCTCCTTCCCCTTCTTCTTCTTCCTCAGTTGGTTTTCTCAATCCCTTGATTTTCCAGAGACGCCTTTCTCTGGTGTTAACACTGGAGGGATGCATACAGACTCTGATTTTCCTTTATCCCAGACAACTCCGGTCAAAACTGGTAATAGATTCGATGTTCTCAGCAAAGATTCTGATATTGACGGAGACGAAGAGGTTGATGACGCCGATAGTATTTCTATGACATCTGAAGTTTCTGATACTTCTGAACTGACAGATCGCAACGATCTAAGCTTTAGCAGCCTTTTAGAGTTTTTAACGCAGATTAAAGGTTCAAAAAAGCCAGTCCAGAGATGTTATGAATATTGTCCAGATTTAAGGCTTCTAATTAAAGCATTGCATAAGCTGCGCAAATCTGATCGTGTTACAGCCAGCCAAAATGTAAGAATATATAGGCTGACAGTTAAACTGTATGCGTATACCAAGAGTAAACATTATTCTCTAAAATAATGGTCACTAATGCCTTAATTCTTTTGTCTTGTCTTTTAATGGCAAGTATTTCAACTTTAACGTGGAATATTAATGGAGGTCACGATTCTCTCAGGCGTTATCAAATTTTATCTTACTTAAATGTAGATCACCATAACGATTTTTGTTTCCTCCAGGAAACTCACTCAACAATTGATAGTCAAGCCCAATGGCAAATTATTTGGCGTTCACCAATATATTTTTCTCACGGAACTAGTAACTCGGCAGGTGTCGCTATTCTCTTTCCCAAGAGAAAACAAGTGAATGTTATTTCTCAAAGTAGTGTTGTTAGAGGTCGCTTATTACATCTCCACGTGACTGTAGATGAACAGCCATTTCACTTAGTGAATGTTTATGCCCCGTATTCTGGAGAGGAACGTTTACGTTTCTCGCTCAGCTTAAAAAGTTTTTAAACAGTATTAATGATGATCCAGTTATTATGGGGGGAGATTTTAATTGTACGCTCATTCCTAACTTAGACAGGGGTTCTGAGACTGAGCCACACATGAATTCTTCTAAGTTTCTTTCTGATATTGTTCATCGCACAAAACTTGCAGATGCATGGCGTCATGTTCACACTTCCTCACGTAATTATACTTGGCAAAAAAATAATAATAAATCACGGATTGACACCTTCTTCATTACAAAAGCCCTCACTTCAAAAATCAAATCTGTCTCGATTGATTCATGTCACAATTTATCTGATCACAGTCCAGTTTCCCTTCATATATGTGCCAACTTCACTAAAAATAAAAATCCTGTTTGGTGTCTCAACACTAGTTTCTTAAGTAATGAAGACTACTGTAATTTGATCAAGACTTTTTGGCAGAAATGGCGCAATTCAAAACAGAGATTCACTTCACTTCAATCTTGGTGGGACATTGGCAAACAAAAAATTAAAGAAATTAGCAAACAATACAGCTATCAATACATCTACCGTTATAAGCATATGAAAAAAGAATTAAACGATCACGTCCAAAATCTGCAATGCCTGCTTGCTGAACGCCCTTCACTTCATAAAACATATCAGCAACAGAAAGATATCTTGGATAACTTAAATAAGATTGAAACTCAAGGCGCAGCTGTTCGAGCACGTTATCAACAATTTAATGATTCCGATGCCAGTACAAACTTTTTCTATTCCCTTGAGAAACATAAAGGTCAGCACAAATCTCTTAATCAGCTGCGTCGTCACGATCAGACCATCACTGAAAATCAACATGAAATCCGTTCACTTACTCGTACCTTTTATCAAAATTTGTACCACCCGGAACCCATTTCAACTGCAGCCCAAGATTCTCTTCTCGATAATTTACAAAAATTAAACCGGATAAAGCTGAACAGTGCGACGAACCGATCACTTTTGAAGAAATGTCCTCAGCCTTAAAGCAGGTTACCACTGGTAAAACACCTGGAATTGACGGTATACCAGTGGAATTTTTTAAAACGTTTTGGTCCACTATTGGTCATGATTTGCATGATGTTTTCCAAGCCTCTCTCACAGATGGTATTTTACCCACTTCTTGTCGTCGTGCTGTTCTGACTTTACTTCCCAAGTCAGGTGACAATACTTTGCTACGTAACTGGAGGCCGGTTAGTTTGCTTTGTGCAGACTAAAAATCTTGCTAAAGCTTTATCTATTCGTTTGAAAGGCGTGTTACCTGACATCATACACATTGATCAAAGTTATACAGTTCCGGGCTGTCAAAATTTTGATAATATCAACTAAATCAGAGACTGCATAAGTTACCATAACGAATTCACTCTTCCACTAGGTATTGTGTCACTGGATCAAGAAAAGCCTTTGATCGGGTCCATCATGATTTCCTCTTCAGAACTTTGCATTCATTTGGCTTTGGTGATAATTTCATAAACACACATTAAATTGCTTTACACTCAAACGGAAAGTCTTGTTCGAATCAACAGCTCTCTTACTGCTCCAATCCACTTTGAACGTGGAATTAGACAAGGGTGTTCTCTATCTGGTCAACTTTACGCCATTGTTATTGAGCCATTGCTTCACAAAATTCGTGAAGATCGAAATATTCAAGGAATCATGATTCCAAAATCTAATGGGCGAAAATGTAAGCTTTCTGCCTATGCTGACGATGTCAGTCTTTTTATCACACATAATTCAGAATTCAGTATTCTCGAAAATGGTTGCGTACTTATGAAGATGCTAGTAATGCTCGGGTTAATTATAGAAAATCCAAAGGGCTGTGGGTGGGTGCTTGGCGTAACAGAAGAGACACCCCCTTACAAATTCAATGGAATAGTGACGGTTTAAAGATCCTTGGTACTTTCATAGGCAATAATGCTGACTATTTCATTCAGAATTGGGATGACTGCATATCAAAAGTCAACAACAAACTTAGTTGGTGGTCAAGATTTGCCCTGCAATGTCGTACCGTGGTCGAGTAATTGTTATTAACCAGCTCGTGGCCAGCAAAATCTTACATCGCATTTTTTCTCTATTTCCGCCACCTGATGTACTCAATGAAATTCAACGTGCGCTTCTTGATTTCTTCTTGCAAGGTCGTCACTGGGTGCCTGCTACTGTGTTATACACTCCTCTCGAAAGGGAGGCCATGGTCTTATTAATCTCCCTGCACGTGCAAAGGCATTCCGCTTACAATATATACAAAGATATTTGTATTCAGGTTTAGATCACCCTTCATTCTCATTCACTGATTATTACTTTAGGCGTGTCCACAAACTTGATTATAGTAGACAACTTCTTGCTATTAAATTCCCAGTATTCCTGTTACCATGCCTCCATTTTATCTTGACCTGTTACAAACTTGGCAGTCTTCCAAGGCTGTTCGTAAGGGTGATCCCACCTCAACGGATAATATTCTCCAAGAACCTCTCTTTTTTAATGATCAAATCAAGCATTCAGTATTTGATGATCAACCAACCCTTTCGAATCATCTCATTGATGCTGGGATAACAAAAATAAGTGACCTTGTCGATCCTTTTTCGAGAAACTGGTTATCTCATGATAATATAGCAAACATAATGCCCATTTACTCGCGTAGGATTTTGAGCAATGTCGTGACGTCATTACGTAATTCCATTCCTGAACAATGGAGAGATAAATTACAACATTCGTTCTCCGAAGATGTCAATCTTAACGTTCCAACCTCCCCCATCAATACCCGTTTTCACTTTGACATCATTCATACCGATGAAACAAATAACATTGTCCTTAACTGCCCCCTCTATAAAATTGAAAAGGGCGCAATTTATAAATTCCTCATCATGTCTGACTTCCACAAGAAGCATAGTGATCGTCCTGACACTATTTGGAGGGAATACTTGGTCTGTCAAAAGACACGAAGGTAAATTTTAGTTTCTGTTATACTAGTCCTATACCTAAAACTGAAGGTGATCTTCAATGGCGCATTTTGCACGGTGCCTATGCAACTGGTAACTACCTGTTTCAATGTAATTTCAGTCAGACCCCAAATTGTGTTTTCTGTGGTAACAGAGACGACCTTGTTCATATTTTTCTGGAATGTCATCGACTAACCTCTTTGTTCAAATTACTGCGTAAATTATCTCGTCAACTACTTGGACCCAACTGTAGGATTTTGTACTGGTGGTTTGTAATGGGCCCACCTTTTATTAAAACTATTATGGATAAAAGTATCCATGCCCTTTTAACTATATTTTCAACACTGCAAAACTTGTTATTCACATGACTCGTCGTAAAGCCATCACTGAAAATGATCCGCACCTGTCTGGTGACCTTATTACCGCCTTTAAATCTCGTCTACGTTCGCGTATACTAAATGAATACGCTTACCATGGTTTCTCCCGCGAGAACACGAATTTTGATAGATTTTGGTGTGTGAACAATGTTTTAGCTTCTGTTAGTGAAGGAAAACTGAAAATTGCTGATATTCTCTCGTGAGGTAAGCTTGTTAGGTCTGTGTATTAACACACTGCATACACTCTACAGCATTAGGCTACACTTCTGATAACTGAGGCTCGAGTAGCTTCGAGTCTATGCCCTGGGCACCGTACTCCTCACGGGAATCATTTTCATGGTTCGGACAGTTGTCGGAGGGACATACACTTTGCTTTGTTTCAGGCTAACCACTGTGCTTGTGTTAGCGTTATTGCTGCCTATTATCTTGACGTCCAGCTGTCAACATTGGTCCGACCAATCTCACGTGATGCTACTTTTTAACACCTGTCACCTGATGTGATCTATATAGTGGTTTCACCTTAGGCTGGATGCACGTACGCTTTGGTAGTCATCTCATCGCCTGATGTCAATTTTATACTACCGTTATCTAGTGATGTCATCGACGTTTTGGTCACCACGTCAAGACCCAATGGAGTATCAACCTCAGTGCTTCTGTGTGTTTTTCTGTGAACGCTGCTTGTGATTCTCAGTTTGAACCTTTTTGATTTCTTTTGATTTTATTGATTGCACCAGATTGACGTGTACAGCTGAGTGCAATTTTGTATTTTTGTACACGACTTTTATTATTGGAATAAAAGTTCCATTGAAAAACTAAAAACTATACTACTACTACTACTACTACTACTACTGGTTCGAAGCAGGTTCAATCTGAAAGGGGATAAATTACGCCTAGAAAGGGAAATTCGGGAACTTGAGAAAAAGTTACATGAAAAGACAAAAGTCTTTTGATGAATATCAACAAAAGAAAAGTTCTCTGGCTCAGTTAGTGGATGTGGAGAGCAGAGGTGCAGCTGTACGATCTCGTCACCAATTACTTACTCACAGTGATGTTTCGAACAGTTTCTTCTTTTCTCTTGAACGAGAGCGGGGAAGGTCAAAGCCCATTATCCACATGAAACGTGATGACGGCTCAATAACGGAAAATCCCGATGAAATTCGTGACATTTTTTACAATTTCTACAAGGAGCTTTATTCTGCTGAAAATGTTGACTGTGATGCCCAATCTGCAATTCTCGACAATTTGGTACAATTGAACGAGGAGGACCGTGATTACCTTGATGGTGAAATTACTCTTGATGAACTTACATTTGCTGTTAAGCAACTTTCAACTGACCGTTCTCCAGGTATGGATGGTTTGCCTAATGAATTTTACAAAACATTCTGGTCTGTTATTGGTCAAGACCTTCATAAAGTATTCATTGAGTGTTTTCGTAATGATCTGCTTCCTATTTCTTGTCGGAGAGCAGTGCTAAGTCTTCACCCGAAAGCTGGAGACAACACTTTAGTCAAGAACTGGAGACCCATTAGCTTGTTATGTAGCGACTATAAAATTGTCACGAAAGCTCTTTCAATTCGTTTACGTAATGTCCTTTCCAAAATAATCCATGTTGATCAGTCATGCGCTATTCCAAATCGTCACATATTTGATAATGTGAATTTATTACAAGATAGTATTTTCTATGCCAACGACACAAACTCACCTCTGGGTATTGTTGCTATTGACCAGGAAAAGGCTTTTGACCGTGTCAGCCATGATTACCTTTTTAAAACTCTGAGCTCTTTTGGTTTTGGCCCCCGCTTTATTAATTACATTAAAACACTCTATACAGATACTCAGTCAGTGCTGAAGATAAATAGTTCAATTACCGCTCCAATTTCAATAAATCGTGGGATTCGTCAAGGTTGCTCACTTTCTGGTCAACTTTATGTGATTGCCTTAGAACCATTTTTAGATAAAATTAGGAATAGCAGTAACATAAGGGGATTGATGATACCAGAAGCTCCTAGTCCTACATGCCTTTCTGCGTATGCCGACGATGTTGAAGCTTTTATTACTCGAGATGAAGATTTTAGTAACTTAAAGTCCACTCTTAAGTTATATGAAAATGCATCTAATGCAAAAGTTAACCTCAAGAAATCTGAAGGTCTCTGGGCTGGTAGTTGGCGAAATCGTACTGACACGCCATTAAATATCAAATGGAACTCAACAGGGTTAAAACTGCTCGGTGTGTATGTTGGTAACTCAAATAATTATTGTCAGAAAAAATTGGTCTGAATTAGTGAATATCACATGTCTTACAGAGGTCGTGTTTTAGTCATTAATCAGCTCATTGCATCAAAATTACTTCACAGATTGACTTGTACAACTCCCGATGTTCAAACATTTTCTTATCTTCAAACCCTTTTTCTGAGATTTTTCTGGCAAGGACGTCATTGGATTCCTTCAGAAACACTGTATTTACCTCTCATTCAAGGTGGCCAAGGCCTTATTCATCTTAAAACTCGTTGTATTTCTTTACGTCTCAGTTACATTCAAAAGTATTTGTATCAGGATGTTCATCATCCGTCGTATTATTTCACAGATTTCTATTTTAGAAGAGTTGGTGGTCTCAATTATGACAAACAGTTACTTCTCACGACTGACATTGATTTTTGTAATCTGCTATTCCTGCTTTTCATCGTGATTTGTTACATTGTTGGAATTCTGTTGACAAAATTCGTAAAGGAATCCCACTGAGTGTTCCTGACATTCTTAAAGAGCCTCTTTTTCAAAACCCACTCATTGTGCATCCCGTTCATAAGTCTCCTTTTACTGTACCAGCCTTTGTCAACGCTCAAGTTACAACTATAGGTGATCTTTTCAATACTGTGGAAAATCGTTGGTTAACTTCTTCAGATTTGTGTGATAGAGTTGCGATTCATTCACAGCGTATTATTTCTATGTCTTTACAATGTGTTTACAAGGCTATTCCTATTCGTTTGAAATCCGTCATTGAAAATCATTTTTGTAACAACAATCCAACAATGCGCCAGATACTGTGTATTCTTTTCAGCTGCAACATTCTACAGAGCACAATTATTTTCTGTGTAAAATAGAGAAAGGTGCAATTTACAAGTACTTGATAATGGTTCATCATTATGCATGTTTACCAGACAGATTGGACACCATCTGGAGGGACATTTTGAGTATTCCACATTCCATCAAACCAAACTTTGCTTCATGTTATTGTGATCCCATCATAAAGAAAGAAGGGGATTTACAATGGCGCATTATGCACGGAGCCTATCAAACTAGTTCTTTTTTGTTCCGTGCTGGTTTTCGTTCAGATGCAAACTGTTCTCTCTGTAATGACGTTGATTCACTTTTACATACTTTCCTTGAGTGTCCAAACATTCAACCGCTTCTAGGTGTTATTTCCACTATAACATCTCGTTTAGTTTTACCTGGGCAAGCTGTAAACATTGCATGGTTTTTCATTAATCCTCCTGTTAAAAACTCTGTATTTATTCATAAACGTGCAATGTCTCTTTTTATTTACCTTTCTACAATGGCTAAGTTGTGTATACATTTAGCAAGAAGAAATGTGTTTAGAAACCAGGGTCCTGTTGATCCTTTGGACATATTTAAAAGCAAGATTTTCACCAGATTGAGACTTGAATTTGAATATCATCGTCTCAATGAAAATTTACATTCTTTTAATATTACTTGGGCTTTTGATGATATTCTTTGTGACACTCATGATGATCAACTCAATTTTCACATTTAAGATACTTCCCTGCTTTTGTGCATTGCCAGGTTGTGTCATCTTTGAAATATTATGTGATAGGTTTAAGATATGTCTTTCTTGCTGACATTTACTGTTGTCATTCATGACGTTTTCTGTTCAATGCCGACCATCACTTTATAGTGATTTTCTTTTATTTGTATCTTATATTTCTTTTGGTTCCTTGAAATGTAAAATTTCTTTTTACAGTTTTAGTATGTAGGGACCTATGTGAAATAAAGATATTTGAAAAACTACTACTACTACTACTACTACTACTACTACTACTACTACTACTACTACTACTACTACTACTACTACTACTACTACTACTACTACTACTACTACTACACTTACCAGTTGTAGTGCTATGTTCACTCTGGAATTTGCATACCATGTCTTTCAGTGGTTCTTTTCCCATCTGTTCAAACAACTGTACAAGCAAATCTAAATTATTGCAGTCAATATCACCGCGTTCCTTTAAGTGATGGAAGACATCAAATGCACTTCTAAGCTTATCCATGTCTTCCTTTGACACCTGTTCTCCTCTGAGTAGATTCTTCATTAAATCCACATCGTCTCCATTCAAGCTTTTTGCTAGGTCTAGAAACAGGATGTTCAGTGAGCTGATGGTGCCTGCCCGTGGAGCCTCTGCCATGATCAGGAATTACTTAGCTTCACTAATTACACTCACAGTGTCACTGAAGTACAAACATGTATCTTGGCAGGGCTCCACTATACCAATGCTATCTCATGGACAAAACTGCCAGTACAATGCTTTTTAGTAGGAACTAGCTCATCCGTTCACAACGAATAATGTACCTGAATAAAATAAAAATGTAAATACACCATAGTATCTATATTTTGGAAATTTATTTGTGCAGAGCTTATTTCATATGTATACACAGTCAGAACAAATCCAAGCATTTGATGGTTGTCTAACCTTTGATTTATGTATACACAAAACGTCATCAGTTAATCACATCAATTGAACGAAGGGGGTGTTTTAGAATATAAACCTATAACAAGGTCATCTTATTTGGTTAATGCACATTTTTCTTGACACTTTCTGACATGCATCACTTCACTGAACTATTAGTAAAGAGATAATTTGCTGCAATGAACAGTTTGACATCAGTTATGAAACACTATAAAAATTGTATCCCGAGAAAAATTCTTTCACATTTACTTGCGCATGTCAACACTTAATTTTTGGATACAGCGTCCCTTCATAATAATCTTACACATAGTTTATGGCCTCAGAATGATTTATTCATGTACATCCTTTTGTCTCATAGCGTTAACACAGGGGTGGCAGCTATTTTGAATTTCAAATATCAGTAAATGTTGGGTAATTTATTTCTCTAGTAAGCTTACAAAATCTGCATGGTAACCACCGATTTTTATTCTTGATTTTTTTTTACACTTTTACACTTTTAATGAGCGTCCGAGTTACTCAAATGAGTAATTTTCACCGGGGCTCGATAATTAACAAGTCACAAAACTGGCAAAAATTTGAAAGACAATGGTTAAAATGTTCCTTGAGGAAAGTTTGAGCAAAGGTTTAAGTCTCTCAATTTCGAGGCGAAGACTATTAAAAGGCACTTGACCGACGCAATTTTGTTTTAAAATCGTTCTAATCCGACACAGGCTATAGTACTAATCAGCTAATGGTGTATTCTTGGTGCTGCGCCTCTGCATTATTGAACAGTCAGTTGCCTCTACAGCTGGCAATTTTAGTTAACCAAAGGTTAGCTTATTAACATACCTGTTAGTGTACTGTGTAAATTCATTAAACTGCAAACTGGTTGTCGAGGCGTTGGGCTATGGACTTTAAACTGGGCGTATGCGTAGTGCGTACGTGCATAATGTAACTCTGTGTAACTTGAACTGGAATCGCCGAATCTCAACCACGGTATTCTACATTCAACCAGAATAAACACTCAGTGTGTTACTGAAATGTTACTGATGACACTGTACCATTCGAAAAGAACTACGAAGAGGGTATGAGCTGTTGACGAATCCGACATGGACTAGTCTAGAGAGGTGCGAAGCGAGCCTCATTACGACAGACCACCATTTATCGACGCAAGTACTTCTGGGTACATCCTCGATCTAGTTTACTTCCTTTGTTAGTGGTTATATAGTTAAAACTATCACTTAAATTTTGGCAGTAATATTTAGCATATAATCTACTTCAGGTTATTTCTTCCGAAGGCGGTTATTTCTTCAATAACAAAAGAAAAAGCCTGTCGTTTTCGCAGTAAAAGTCCGGTACGAGACTGTTATTTGTCCGCACATGAACCCATTGACCTCGGTTTATCCTGAAACCATGTTATGCGAGTCACACCTCAGGTGAAGGGACTGTGTGTAAGCATAGTATTTACATACTCTGTTTGAACAACCATTGTCCCTAGAAACAGAACAATTTGTTTGTGCATATGCAAGCGACCATGACACTCAACAAAAGAGGCCTGTTACAACTTGCTCGTAAACAAGGATTTATATCTCAAGCTTACTAAGACTTTGAAAAAGAAAAGAGGATAATATTGCAAACATTTAAGGATAGATACACGTAAAAGATAAGTTTAGCATAATAAGAGAACTATAAGAAGGCACAGATAGACAGTAGGAAAAGCAACGAGCAATAGTAAGCTAAAGGCTATGTTACTCGTTCCGTTTACATTGCTCGACTATAGTGTTAACAACGGCAAACAGATAGTTCAAGTCAGATAAGGGTCTAATAATAAATCAGAATCTTTATAATACTCAACTTATGCTAGCTGAGAGTATGGTGTGGCGTATTCCAAATTGGACAGAGTACAAAAGAGAACACTTTCAACAGGACAACAAAGTATCCAAGTTGTACAATAAACAAACTGTTTAACAGTAGGAAGGCTACTGGAGGGTCAGCACAAATCAGTGTTCTTCAAGAATAGGCTTTTCCTTCAGTGTAACACTGGAACAAGTGGAGTCATCTACTCGTCAACTCGTTTGCTGATAAACTTTTTACATGAGAATAACAAATGAAACTAATCATCTATTCCGTTGCAATCACATCTAAGACAAATTTACAGTCTGTCTTCCAAAGGTAATTTTGGCTTACTTTTCCCATTCAATTCAATACTTAAACTATGATCACTCAATTTAATTTAATTTCGATAAAACTCTGCAAAGACTAAAATTAGACAATTCATTTAGGTATATTTCAAAATAAAATCCAGCTGAAAGTTCTATATGTACGCAATTTGTTACCATCTCCATTTTTCGTTGTTTCACTTGAAATATTCTCCTTCCAAGTATTCAAGTATTTATTTTCTTGTTTAACTTGGCATATGATGTCACTCTTAGGGAGTTGAAAACATTAATATGATTGTAAATTCCTAAAAAATAAAGAATAAAATTTGCCCAAGGAGAATTTATATCTATATTTTAATAAAACGCCTCGTTTGACAATATCATCTTCTGGCGAACTATTTAACCTATACCCATATTTGATAACAGACATATTAAGGTTGATCTTTACTGGGACTCTGCCTAAATCAGCTCCCATGCCTTCAAGTGGGGTAAAATAGTAGCTGAAGTAATTTGACGAGGAATCAAATAATGTTAAAATTTGGATGCAAGTTCTGCTTCGTTGTAATTGGCGGTGGCTATTGACGATGTGATTATGACTTTATCTCGAAACCAACACGAACGTCGCGTCGAGGGCAACCTTGAGGTTTGAATTGTCTCACGTGTTTAATGACTTGGCAGCGGATGTACAGTCGATTATCAATTTGTATCTTCCTCTTTCCAAACAAATAAAAATACGCTTTAGTTACATATAGTTACAATATTCATAATTAGCACAAAGAATTATATCAACCGAAATTGTCGTATAATTTCCATTTTGCCATTCAACTATTTATTTGTCAATTATGGGGTTTACACTTGCGTGTTTACTCCATAGCTGACACTGGATTAAATTTAAACCTGTGTCAGTTGGACGTGTGACCAGACAACACCAAACTAACAAAGGACTAAATTGATTCGGTGTCGGAGGGCTGGTTCAGGTTCGGTGCTCCGTACTACACAATGGCCTATTTACACGTGTGACCAGAACACCGAACTAAATGCCAAACTATATCCTGTCTTCCAACTTGCATAAAAATGTAAAAGAGGCTTCCCACCTGAGTATCCAAAAGTTTGTGTGGCATTGTTGTTTGTTTCATTTCGGATATGTGTGAAATAGGATTCCCATATAACTATCCAATGGTTTGTGTTACAATATTGTTTGTTTCGGTTTTAGGATATGTGTAGGGACGTTTTTTATAATGTGTACAATAGTGTTTTGTTTGTATGGGGAAAGCTTATGGACAGACACTGCCCGACCCAGTGTTACAAGAGTTGATAGAGTGCACCTTTGTCACTTGCGTTTCGAAACCCGAGTGTGGTTTCTCATCAGTCGCAGAGTAAATACTTGCCTAAGTTTGTGTTTATGTAATTTTTTAACTGAATTCAATGTTCTTGTTCTTCAAGTACCAACGCAAGCATATCAAATATGATGTTTGGGTGGCGTTTTAAATCCGTTTGGGGATCATGTTAGTTTGTTGTTTGTTTATAAACTTCTGTAATTTGTTTTGACTTGTGTCTTTTTAAATTTTGTTTCGCTTGTAAGCAATGGTTGGTGATTATGGGAATAGATTCCTCAAAGCTGTATCATTTTCCAGCTCTGCCCAGTGTTTCGAAATACTTCCTTTTGTTGCAACGTATGGGCTGTATGTTGTGCTTTTTATAAGTTTGTTCGTTGTTTCTTTTCTTGTCACTGAGCGGTTTGTTATTGTATTTCGAATACTGTGGTCTATTTCCGAAGTTATTTTAGTGATTTTGATGATTTTGCGTTCTCTATCGAGTAGTTTGCTTGTGAAGAATGCGACTTTTTAGTAAAGTCGTCAGTGTTGTTACAAGTGCGAGCATATCTGAGGATTTTGCCTTTGATAAAACCATTAAAGGTTGCTGTCGGTGACACGATTCTCTTCTCTTCTTGTAAATGTATTTGAAAAAGGCATCTCGATTAGTTGATTAAAAACAATAAGACAGTAGACAGCAGCTGTCCGATATTGCGTCGATCAATGCGAACTAGCGATCTCTGAGCCACCGAGTAACGCTTGACCAGAACTGAATTTATTCCTTATTGATTGAGGTGTAAACGTGAGATCGTTTAGATCGCTGATAAGGATTATTTACAGAGCGACTAATCTGATCCCCCAGGTTTAAAAAAATACACTTGTAACCGCGGCTCATGGTGGGCAGCCTATCTATCTGATGTTCATGAGGGGATTTTATCGCTTAACAATAATCGATGGCGCCGGTCTGGCTGGAAGTGATTTCGAACAAAAAACACACTGAGTGCAGGTACTAGGTGCTCAAATTCTTTAGTAGCCAAGCACCCATACTGCTAACAGGTTAACAACCTTTGACCTCGATGTGGTCAGAACTGGGTAATAATTTGGACAACACTTAGCTAACGTAAGCAGTGATATATTTAACACTGGGGGAATTTGGAACTAGAGAATAAAATAAACTATACTTTTGTCGGCTAAAATATCAGAAACAAAAATTACGTACACTAATTTTGAATCATGTTTATGACTAATACACTGTATGAAGTCGCTCAATTCATTAAATTCTAGATGCGATTTTGACTCACAACGAAAGACACATATCCGACAAGAAAAACCATCACAGGTAAACCGCTCGGCTAAATCTCCACTCTAGCAAGAGTGGTTCAATATCGGAACTATGTTATTCATTTTTTGTGATCGCGACACAACCATGTCCTGCATTGATATCAAGCACTCATACTCACATATACGTTTACATATATGGCACATAAATATTATCAATGCAATAAATTCATGAAACGAATTTAAATGAATTTATCACTTCATAAGTTGCAAAAGACAAAATCAGCACTTTACATAAATCGAATCTAAGGTCTTTGGTCATGTAGAACTTTGTGATCCCATAATAAACAAAGGAAAAGAACATAGCATTTCCAAACACTGAGATACTTATATTAACGATCATATACAGAATTAATACCCTAGGAAAACGGCTCCATTCCCTTTGGACAAGTACATTGTGTTTCATTACTGCCGGGATCTTACAAGTCAAAGCAATGGTTTAATATCATTTTAAAACCTTGGGATTGCTCTCGTGATGTGTTATCGTAATATTTCAAATGAAAATTAAAAAGCCAAGCAATAAATCTTGTTTTTCTTTTTGGCAGCATTTGCATGTTCGCCTTAGAGTATTCCAGTGCAGATGTATCAACTAAAGCCTTCAGAACACAGCGAAAACAAATTACAACAGATGTTACTGTGCGCGTTCCTTGCTGTTCAGGAGCTCAACATATACACAATGATCGTGACGTCGATTTGTCTGTGTCCTTAGAGTAACATTTTGCCATCTGTTCAAAGTCTATGCTTAGGGTGGTTGGTGTAAAACGTCATTAGGAGGAGACTAGTTGATAAACTTTTGTAGCCTAATTTCAGAATTGAGTAAATGGGTGATAGAGTAAGAAGTGACATTATGAAAATAGAGCGTAAACCAAAGATAAAAATATAGCCATATTTACATTCTTAAGATTTGATACCCTGATGCTAACTTCCCAGCGTGAATTCACTAGCTACTAAGTATAGCGCACGATAAATGTGAACCTGAAGTGTCACTATGGCGTCAGCGAGTCTTGGCCCAGTTAGCAATGGCCGATGTTCATAGCAATTTAAGTACGCTGTATCCGGCACGCAGAGATTTAAAATATGCTTTAACATAGCGCTTGAACTTATGAACGTGAAATGCGACCGGATTAATATGAAAGAGAAATTCGAGAAAATCAGGGATAATATCGTTACACCACGTGTGTTTACCTGGCCATATTGTATGCCGTTACTATCCTATCACTTCCATGCAATCCCTGACTGTGAAGCATATAGCCCAAAGGTGGGCCCAAATAATTTAACATAGTCACGCGTTGTAACGTCGTCTATTAATTTTGAAGTCTTAACGCTTCTAATATTGTCACCATTGTTTAGTAATGGTCATAGATTTCCTTAAAGGATAAGGTCGCCCATTTTTCCTGAATTAGTTTGACACGAGAAACTACTTATATTGTTTAACATGTTTAAAGATACTGAATGAATGAGTGACCATGCATATATTCCATTCCGGTTGTAGACAAATTAAATGAAACCATAGCGAGAAAGAATTAATGGTCATGACCATTTGTTCATTCTCACGTTGGTTTCATATGTATTGTGTCTAAAACCGGTATCAAATATATGCATGGTCATTCATTTATTCTGTATACTTCAACATGTCAAACCATATAAGTATCTTGTATCAAAGAAAATTGATGAAAAATGGCCGACTTTGCCCTCTAAATAAAAAAAACAGCGCACAGTTGACAGTTGTAACACAATTGTGGAAATGTAGCAATTTTTGCACCTGAATTTGTATTTGAAGACACTTGAGAGATGTGCCACAACACCGCAAATGTTCCGTTTGAGAGAGTTTTTGACTAACCTGGTTGAAGTCTGCGATTTTTGAATGTTTGCGTGGGGTGAATATGATGATTTGTGTTCTGTTTTCATATGAAACATGCAAGTGGTTTGAACGTGATGAGTGGGTGTACGCGATAGGTGGGGGTGTACGCGACACAGAGGATTTTCGCCACACAGAAAATAAGTCACTTCTTCGCAGACTCAATGGTAAAGCATTTGATCGTTGGGAAAACCTGACACGGGCTGCAACTTTTAAATAGATTATAGAGGGACTGTGGTTATATGAAATAAAAGGGATACAAGAGAAACTTTTGCAAAGAATTATATTTATTTTTAATTCGCCGACTTAACCCAAGCGTAGTCTTTTACAATCAATGAAAATTAATGATGACAGCTAGTGAAAGTAGACTTCAACAGACATTTTGTGGTTGACTAGGTCACTAATTCTAGTTTATTTTTTACATTTATACAGGTCTTGTAGCCGGCGTTTTCAGCCCAAATGGCAACAGCAATGCACCATTTTTGTTTAATACCTCCGAGCGTTTACCCTCGGCATTTAATTTTCCTTTGCATTGTAAACAGATGAAACGAATGCATTCTGCAGGCTTTCCGTCTACAAAATTGATGCCAAACCGATGTCCCCATCTGTCGACGCATTTCGCTTTGCAACATAAGGGAGCATTCGTTATTTACGGGGGGGCGGTGGAATTTGAGCGACAAATGAAACGTAAAAGCGCACCCCCCTCCAAATCAAATTTCTAAAATTTGACCCCCCTCAATTCATCAATTGTAAAATGTGACCCCCCAATGAAAAAAAAAGTCATCAGATTTGTTCATTAACCCTTTGCACCCATGTGGCCCCGGGCTGAAAAAGTTTCCTCACATACTAGAGAATCAACATTTTTGGTGAAATGCCAAAATCAAATTTTTGCACACACATGAACTTGTAATCGCTGTAGTCTAATCAAGTACACTAATATCAATAATCAGAGTACATAAATACACAGATTTACCTAGTTTTACATTGGACAAAAATTATTCATAGTTTCCATATAGACAAGATAGTGAATCAACATTCGGTGACATTCCAAAATCAAATTTCTTGCACAAACATCCACTTGTTACCACCCTAGTCTAATCAAGTAAATTAATATCAATAATCAAGCGTACATAAATACACAGATTTAACTAGTTTTGTAATGGAAAAAATTATTCATAGTTTCCTCTGACAAGATAGTGAATTAACAATTCGGTGAAATTCCAAAATCAAATTTCTTGCTCACACATGCACTGGTAACTACCCTAGTCTTATCAAGTACATTAATATCAATAATCAAGAGTCTAAAAATACACAGATTTAGCTAGTTTTGTATTTAAAAGAAATTATTCATAGCTTCTCATAGATTATGTATGGAGGACCTGTGTATTTTCTATTTTGCCTGGGAGTTCTTTTGTGTTATCACTGTATACCTAGGGAGTCCAAGACGGGAACTTTCGAGAGAGTGTTTTACGTTGCATGCTGCACTGGCACTGGAAGATTTGACTGTCGGCGTGTGCTTTTAAAGTCAGATATTTCTCTATTTTGAGTCTTACTCAAGTCAGCAGATATGTAAAGAAACCGGTGAGTGGCAGAGATCGAATTTTGTGCGGATCGGACTGTTTATTTAAACCCTACGCCATGCTCTACTTTAGTCGATGGAACGAACATTGCTCACACAAGTGAAAGCCGTGCCGTATATTGGCAATATACGCACTGGCACGCTAAGATGATAATATCACCACAAGTTGAAAGCTGATCTTTCTGCAGCAATTGTGTGTTAACTGTGAACTTTATTCCGTTTATGAGTTCATGACAGATGTCTGAAAGTGTCATGAGAACATTATTTATGATCGTTCCACTGAACTTTTGTCGATGCGCGGAGTTAGCAGAGTAAGACTTCAGATTAGTTCGGCATGTCCCGACCGGAAGTAAACAAAAGATCTAAGATGGCTGCTCCCGTGGTAGCTGAACTGGACGCTGCTTAGCAGTGAATTGCGTGTGTTGTCGCCGACTTTCATGTGCAGACATTACATGGGACTTACAATTGTGCTCATCATCGAACATTTAGTTAAAGTCGCGTGTGAACTATTTGTGTTTCCCAGCCGCGTGGTCAAGTCTGAGGAACCTCTGCGGTACCGTTAAGTTTTCCATAGAAATTGTAAAGCATTTAGAAAGGGTTTGAACAGAGTTTTGTTCTGAAAGTGTGTTCGACTCCTGCCGTCGGGAGGTCGATCAGTACGGTTACTGTTACCATGGAGTAATATTTATAGTTTTGGGTACGGTTTTACTATTTTATATGTAGACCCCGATATTTGACACAATATAGTAATATACAGAAGTTGTTTGTTACATTATATGACTGTGTGTTGGTTCCTCATTTCATGCCCCATGCTGTGTAGCCCTGCGTACAGGTGTGTGCACGTGTGTTCCCAGCATTATATGGCCTCTACCAAAGCCCTGCAATGGTCTTTGAACAGACTTGAGGTCTCTGCGGCCTGGATCTGGACCGCAATGAAGACTAAAGGGTCTTTTTGGCCGAAATTCTGCTCTATTGGGGCAAAATCCTTTCCCTGCCTACCTTTACCTCCTAACCAATCCCAACAAAGACGCGATTGACTTCTCCTAACGTCCAAAACCGCTCATTTTCTGAAACATAACATACTCGACAAGTTGTTTACCCATGGAGATCCCATTTTGAATCTCGCTGCAGAGACCCAAGTTATCTCCACAGACCGTTGCAGGGCTGTGGTGGAGGCCGTATACGCTAGGAACACACAGACCTGTACTCAGGGTTACATGCTCTGTTGCTGCTCTAGAGAGGTTAACACCAGTCTCGGACTTGTTGGCCCTGCTAGAGAAATAAATTTGGCTGAGCTTCGGTCGGTTATTATTCTGCCGTCTCGAAACATCGGTTACACAAGCAACATTTTGGTGAAATTCCAAAGTCAATTTTGTTTTCCATAACTCAATACAAACCTTTGTAAAATTTGATCCCCCTTTCAATCATTGATTGTAACATTTGACCCCCCCTGAAAAGCGGTTTTGTAAAAATCAACCCCCCCTGATTTCCACCGACCCCCCCCCTCCCCGTAAATAACGAATGCTCCCTAACCTTGACATATTTGAACCATCACTGTAGTGACAAATGAGAAAAATCAGCTCCTAGCCAATCATAAAATACCTTCAAACGCTAAATCTGTCTCGTCCCATTCTGCAATATATGAAATCTAATGAATATTCATCAGATAGATAGAAACCGAATGTTGTTCAATAATTATCATAAATTTATTTGAACTCGCCACTTTCTGTCATTGATATGAATGTCGATGGTTGACTGCAGACTATGTACTTCATTCTGAATATTTTGATTTTGCTCTATTTTCAGAGAACCTTCGCACATTTGTCAAATGAAGACAAGAAACTTACACTATCGTTACCGTAGGATTGAAACTCTCTGTGGATTTTATCTCAGACTATGATAGCCCCATTGAAAATTCTAAAACCTTAACGACGACACTGGAATGAATGAACTATGCCTCCTCCCGGTTCCATATAGATACATGTTTTATATCATTATGCTCCCGTATAAGTTTACATTTTGTAATGACGAACATCTGCCAACTTTCACTGACTTATCGTGCTTCAATTAATACGTGTTACATAGACCTATAAAACTATAACTGTTATAAACCTACATTTTTCATTTTTCGTTCTTTTCTCAGCCAGATTTAACCGGACCATAGTCCAAGTTTTTAATTACAGTGTACGCACTTGAAATTTTAATTCAAGAATCTTTTAATATATGTAGCAACTTCTCTACAGATTGAAATATTGATGAAAATTAAATGCCAATCCGCATGCAAACGAGTCATCGGTTGTTTCGGATGCAAACGCATAGGTAGCGATTTTAGACACCATGTGTCTTAGGCGTTAAAGTAGTGATAACGTATCTGCTATGGTAATGTGTCTTATATATTGCGCGTTAACAAACCATCCCTTGATGAATTTTAGAGGCACGTGACATGATAAGTTGTATTCTAATGTTGTTTACCAATATATTTCGATGGATTTCATTTATTATTCATTTTTCAGTGTTATTTTTTTTAAACTAAGGTACTCATACCTCGAAGGTAGAACAAGTTTTTCTCAAAGTTTCTCTCATATTCAGTTATTCAGATACTTTAAAAAGACAAATTATTCACTTATGTAATATTTTGAAAATTTCTAACAGTGGCGTTAACAAAAACCCATTCGTTCATCCAAGAGATTGAGTGTCCACACACAACAAATTTCTTGGGTGAAGTGCAAGGATAATTGCTTTCAAACTGGTGTTTAAAAACCAAATACAACATACTGTCATATCATTGCTCTGCTGACGATGAATACATGCAAAGTTCGTGACACTACTATCTCCGTATTACAGTTCATGTTAAAGTCTCTAAACGTTATTTGTCGACATCAATGACTTACAGCGCTGTAACAAGCACTAATCATAAAATCAATTCTTTTTCTTATACACAGAACCCCGGTGTTATATCGCGCCATCTCAAAGAATAATATGGCTATTCATAAATAACGAATTAAAGTGCCATACTTTAAACTGCTGCTGGGACGCATATCTATTTAAATGTTATTCCATGAAAGCAAATGGTAAATAACATTTAATAGATTCAACGTCAAACGACACATTATGTCAATGACGGAAACATAGAAATGCTCACAATGGAAGAACATAAAGAACATATTATGCAACTCGGGACAAATACCCGGAGTCTCCCAATTTTCAAAATTCTTTTCTGATCTACCACTTTTCTAGGGACTCATTTTAAAGCTCTTAGAAATGAAGAAAAGATAGAGAAAATGGTCATCGTCTAAATTTTTTCGATAGTTCAAAATAATGTTTTTCAATATAATTAAACCCATTGATGCTCCAATTGTGAATTTCAATTACTATCTCAATATGTTTAGTAATCTGTTTCTCTAGTTTCAAGTTTGAACGGTTACCCCGATTTTTACTGTTGGATTTGTAAGTGAAATGTTGACAATTTCATTCCGAAAAATTTACGACAAGTTTAAGTTTTTTACTTTTAAGGCCATACTACCTTAGGACTATTATCTCTTTTATAGTGATATATTGATTGATTGATTGATTGATATATTAATTGATCGATAATGTATTTTTATCAGTCGTTTGTGTGAGATATGGGTGAGTGACGAAAATTGGCGAGTCTGGGTCATCCTGCCGATCACTGGCTTGGCAAGCCACTATCTGCCTTTTTTGTGAGCAGCTGTTTGTACCGAATGTAGTGCAGTTCGTATCTTTCTGTTTCTCTTGCCAACCCTTTGCTCGTCTAGATGACCTCAATGACAACGCCAGAGAGGCCTAAGAGCAGGAACGAGAGCAGCCAGCATACTGCTGATGAGCATGTCTTTTGCAATGTTCAGGCCAAAATTGATTCTGCCCATCAACTTGTAACTGCTTGGGTAAGCAGCGGCTGTTGTTTCAACATAATCATCCAGCTATGTGGTATCTGGAAAGAGTGAGATATATACCATGGTTCTATAATATTACATGCAAATCTTGTGCTTGAAAGATATTGTATCTGTTGTTTGTGTCATAGATCAGCTTCAGTACCCAATATTCGTTCAGATAATGTTGCTCTTCACTGTCTTCTGGGTCTCAGAACACATCTATGAAGCCGACCCTCTTGAATAAGTTAGTCCTTTGCCATCTAGCACAAAACTAAGGATGGTGCAGTATAGGAGCTTGCTCGTAAGCCGTCTGCCATGGTTTGCCTTGAAGACATGTCTCTTTGCTCTCCACAGTCTGCACCATTCTCGACCAATGCTGAAGCAAAGTATTTCACTGTGTTTCTGAACAAACATTACGATATTCTGTTTGCCTGTCATCCTACGCTGTCAGCCTCTTCACTAATAGTATGTAGAATAAAATTGCCGCCCACAAAGCCCACGAATGTGCCGGCGTTGTTTCAGGATGAAACTGACAACGGTGCCGATCAATCGTTGGATAGCTGTAGCACTCTTTGCAGCCAGTCTCTTCAGCCACTGGCCTAGTTGTTTGACAGCTCCTTTTCTCACATCGTATGCTATAGCCATAGGACCACCACCCGGGATACCGCCTTTCGCACCTCGCGAACCATTGATTTTTCATAGAGCAAAAGAGCAATTGTTGAGGCCGCAGGTCCTGTGGCGGTTGGCACAAATGTGATGGTGAGCTCTTTCAATTTGAACAACTCTGACAACTTTTTTTCAGGTCCTTATCTGGATTCTTGAGATCCTTGATCTGATTATTTTCTTTTGACGTTGTAATTTCAAAAGTCATCATTAAACCACCAACTAAAAGTTTAATCGATTACTTTGCATATATCGTTAAATCTAGTTATCTAAGTCTGTTCTATTTCCGTATATGACAAAGAGAATGCTTGCACTTTTTAGGGTAGGGTAAACGCATGCGAGTAACAATTATTTTATTTCCCCGCATTTTGCATTGTAAAGTGGCAGGATAGATCGGGGTGGGCGATGTTTTTAAAAAAGGTTTTACTGCGCAAAGTTTGCTTATTGGGCCGGACAAATGTACCGGCTCCTCTCCGCTTAAGTTTTGAGCCCCTAGAGGAAGTGGAAGCAGTGCTTTCTTATTCGTAAGCAAACTTGACTATTTATGCTTTGTCGTCTAAGTTTCATGGGACTGGTCTCGATGAAATTGGAATGGAAATGTTGGCTATATATTCTTGTCGTCCCTCATCACCCTTTTCTAGGTCATATAACGATCTGTGCATTCAGTTTACATCACTTACATTATCAGAGAGTCCAATCAATGATTTTGCTTAATTTCTAACAAGTGTCATCGGTTACTTGTACGAATGACGAGAAACTCCAAGTAAATGAATTTGATCAACTATCATGATTCTAGCCTACACTTTTACGTCATTGTTCGCTGACTATGTTCTAGGGCAAAACGGTCTCTCGCACACAAACGTTTCGTTAAAATGTATATTTCCTTTTATTTACAAGTATTAAAACAGGATTCAAAGGCGAGAATAAACAAAATTAAAGTGATTGGCTCTTCATCATCATTGATTGAGCTCGCTTTTGACCTTTAATAAAAGATATGTTTCCAACGCATCTCTGTTCATTGCTTCTGCGCAGGAATTTTGTTTTTAACGAATCCGGTACGAACGAAAGTCATAATGCGGTATCCTTTAATGAACGACCCTCTGCATACCAGGTACAGCAATAGATGCTAATAAATAAATGCATGTTGGTTTCCTTGACCAGATAGCTTGTTTGCACTGAGAATGAATCAACCATACGAAGGGTTACCGATTACACAGACAGAGCTCGATGAGCATACCAAGAACCTTAAAGACATCATCTTTGCAGGGTTTATCTGAGTTCTCCGAAATTGCTAATACGCTGTAAATAAGTGAAACACATTTCAAAACCTGGACTTGATATTATCAATATACATTGATAAACCATGTTTGTGATTATGGACATGTGATCGCATGATGTTAACATTGTGGTATCCAGTCAGGGAATCTTATCTTTCGGTCAATAACATTTGTGCAATTTTCTTAGCTTCTCGCCAAACTGCTTTTTTCTTCTGTAAACGGTACATAGATGGAGACTACATTTACTTCCAGCAAAACTGTCATTATTGTAAATCGTGACGAAATGTGAAGTGCAAGTTTTCTAACTGTGATGGACACACACCTTGAGTGCGGACGATCATTATTGCGCCGTTCTTATCAAATGGCCATCTGTTAGGTGTAAAGTATAATATCCACAGCCGTACACATTAACACAGTTGCCATCCGACTGCAAATCTGTGCTCCGTTGTCATGGTCATTGTTTTAATTTTTACATCTTTTACACCTTAACGGAACTGCGCAAATCTATAAACGACCATTACTACATATGATTATTTTCAATTCGCATGAGGAAGAGTGCAAAATGTGTTCATTTTAAATTTTCCCTAATGTACGTCTGAATTCTATCTTATCTTGTATCTACAAATGACATGATCACTTGCCACACTTTTGATAGCTGATAAGAGAATCAATAGCCGATCCATTTACAAAATTAAATGTAAACCTGCTGTAAACAATCCGACGCAAATGGTACGTACTTGTACTGATAAACACTCGATAAATGGTGTCATGCGTGACAATTTGTCGACGACGATTATATAGAGTAGTCGTATGTTGAAGAATAACAACTGGGTGCTAATTAAGTACCGTTTTGCTTTGGATAAAGAATAAGGAACTTGCAGTGGCCACGTGCAAACTTCTCTGTCTCATAAGTTATATGAAACTTCGCGGCCGATCAAAAGTATCAGAGACTTCCCGAATTTAAGATAAAACACTCAAATAAATTAACTATTTAAATAATAACACATGAGAGCGAGGGCAATATCACGATTTCTTGCCTGCCCAAGGGATGGTGGTCATGATCGAAATACTGATGATGCCCTATCAAATGCAGTATGTAATATCAAATGCAGAGGGCATCATCAAGTTCGCAGAGGGCATCATCACATTCGCAGAGGGCATCATCACGTTCTTTTACATGTCACGTGAGTCGTGTTTAACCAATGGCAGTGCACGCTGAATGAGTGAGGTGTAATAACAAATGTTGACAAAGCAACTGAATACCGAGAATTTGATAGCTGATAAGAGAATCAATAGCCGATCCATTTACAAAATTAAATGTAAACTGCTGTAAACAATCCGACGCAAATGGTACGTACTTGTACTGATAAACACTCGATAAATGGTGTCATGCGTGACAATTTGTCGACGACGATTATATAGAGTAGTCGTATGTTGAAGAATAACAACTGGGTGCTAATTAAGTACCGTTTTGCTTTGGATAAGAATAAGGAACTTGCAGTGGCCACGTGCAAACTTCTCTGTCTCATTAAGTTATATGAAACTTCGCGGCCGATCAAAAGTATCAGAGACTTCCCGAATTTAAGATAAAACACTCAAATAAATTAACTATTTAAATAATAACACATGAGAGCGAGGGCAATATCACGATTTCTTGCCTGCCCAAGGGATGGTGGTCATGATCGAAATACTGATGATGCCCTATCAAATGCAGTATGTAATATCAAATGCAGAGGGCATCATCAAGTTCGCAGAGGGCATCATCACATTCGCAGAGGGCATCATCACGTTTTGTAACACACCTCATCCGCAGTCTGTATTCTAATTCGCCAATTGATAGTCACGTGGGATGCGTTCTTTTTGTGCTGATCCACGTAAACGACGTCATCAGGCATCATTCGTTTGAACTGTTGCCTGCCAGGCATCAGTTCTGAAAAATGATGCCCGCTGACGTCAAAAACGATATTTGACGCGAACGCGGACCGGAATGTAAACAAAGATGTCGTCTGTGGCCGATCGAAACGATAATCCAGAAATTTCTTGGTTTATCCTACTTTCTGAAGAAGAATTGAATGCTTTGGTTTCCAACAAGGACTCGATACGGACAAAAACTATAATCAAAGGTGAATTGAACGTTTTGCAGAAGTATTGCGGTCTTTTTAGGAAAAACTTTTTCTTACTGAACCACTCCAACATATTACATCATAGACCTACATGCGACAAGTTTTGTGTATAGTACGTTCTTATGCATGGCTACGGATGAGGTGTGTTACAAAACACATATTGACTGGCATGAGGGCAACAGCATACGTCTTTAACCCCTCGGGCCTGTGAGTCACCCCCAAAAACAGACTGTTTCCCTCGGCCTACGGCCTCGGGAAACAGTCTGTTTTTGGGGGTGACTCACAGTCCCTCGGGGTACAGACGTATGCTGTTGCCCTCATAGCCAGTCAATATGTGTATACTTTTACATGTCACGTGAGTCGTGTTTAACCAATGGCAGTGCACGCTGAATGAGTGAGGGTAATAACAAATGTTGACAAAGCAACTGAATACCGAGAATGTCTTAATCGTGTCAAATTAAATATGTTTTACAAACATGTTGTCTCTTAAACACAGTGTAATAGGCCCTTCTGATAAAGCTCTGGTTAACATCATCAAACATAGCTCTTTTCTCACATGTCGTGCGATCGGTCCATGATTATTCGGGGTTAAATTAACCGTTTTGAGTAGAGTTTCGTGCCAACCCTAACCCAAGCTATAAGAACGTTGGCTTGGGTGTACTTTGTTTTGAGTTGCTCTCAAATAGCGACCTTTACACAGAGCTGGGCGTGTATGATGTCAAAGTACCTTTAAAGAATGCAGTCTCAATATAGTGTTCTTGTCTTTATGATTATATAAGCGCAGCTAACATTGCTTCCGTTGAAAAATATTTAGAAAATGTAGAATATGGAGAGATATTTTAAATTTACTTTGTCACTAAGTACAAACTTAATAGCGATTTAAAACATCAAACTCTGAATTAGCTGTGATGAGATTGCAGATTGTAATGTTTTTGATATAGGGTAGTTTTGGAATCATGCCAGAGTAAATAGAGTGTAGCCCCTAGATGACTTCTAAATCACGAAATACCAACTACCTTGCCATGGAAACAATGTCTACATTTGCATAGCTTAACAGCATTAAGTAGTGAAACACGGTAATAAATTCTTGGTACGGTCAGATAATGCCGCACGTCAAATACATTTAGCTTTCTGCACTCACGTTAATTTCCTATCAGTTTCTGACATGAATATTTGTTATTCCATTCCTTCTCTGGCAAACAATTCGCCATCCTCTGATAGTGAGTCGTCTCTTGTCTCGTACTTTGTTCCTGGCTTTGTGCACTGATTCATGACCGTTCAGTGTTAAGGGGAGACCCACCTTCGCAAACACTTATCTTTAACTGATTTTTCAAGATTAAAATATATCTTTAACCAAACATGAAGTATGTATTTGGGTAGCTCGACAGTTGAAGATTACAAACATTGTACGAATATTTCAAAACCTGTTGCGTGTCTTTGTTTTGCTCAAAAAATATGTGTTTTTGAGTTTTTCACGTAAATAAGTGTAAGTAAGAGAGCGTGATTGTCACTGGTGAGCCGTTTGACTGCAATCGATAGCGGGGTAAGGAGTGTGTAAAACTGTGTCTTAGATTTTTGATACTCCGCTTTGTTTTTGCACAATTAGCCTTGAAAGGGAAAGTGGTGGATTCTGGATAATTAACTGCCCTTGTCCACGTCTGTCACGATATCTTGTGTTTTGGAACATTCTGAGACACGGTTTTGTAGAAACAGTCACTAACTCTAACCTGTGCAAAGATAAGGCTAATCCGGCAACGTAGCGCCAAGTTACACCATAGGCGACCCAGACAGTATTAATAAGCTTATTATTGAGTTTTTCTCACTGTTTTCTCTATCAGTTCCTCTCCTTTTCTTCATCACAGTCCCTCTATGGATATGGGACTGTGTCTTCATGCTCTGACCGATTGGAGTAAATAAAATAAACGGTTAAATAATCTAATCTAGCCTTTATTCATTTTACACCCCTTACAAGGACGTTTATCTCTCATACACACATCTTGTAATTAATTAGTCAACACACCTAATTATGCTAATCCGTGCACTTATCTAGGTTTGGTCAACATTGCAAAGATAGAGATGTAAATGAAAAAGGACCAAAAACGGAACGGAGTAAATCATCGCAGAACTGTATATGCGATCATTGGAGTCGCACAAAGTCAGCTAAAATTCCGGTTCGCTAACATTCGATCGGTGGAAATTCCCAGCCTTTTTTTCACAGACTTTTTACACAATTCTCTGAATTTGTGGTATGAATGAAATGGAGATGAAATGATACATTATGTGAAAATCGGAAGAAAATGAACTCTGAAACGGCCAGTTCGCGGCGTAAGCGTTAGGCTATCTTTACACAACGGTCATTCCGAGCTAAATCTGGGGATAATCTTCTTGCTAAATACAAATTAGCCTATTAACTGTACACTGTAGTGTACCAGTTAAAATATAATTACAAAGCGAAGAAATTGCTGGCTGCGTAATACTTCGTGAAAATTATGTGATTTTGCATGCCAAGTCCGATGACATGTGTTTTCGTCTCTTTCTGTTGTGCAATATGTCACCGCGTTTTCAGCTTCCTGCCCGGAGAGAGACACGTGACAATGAATTTACGATGTGGTACATACCGACAAAGCCAAAGTTCATTCAGACGCCGTGTTGCGTACGCCCAGCTTAGTTGCGTACGCTCAGCTTCGTTTCATACGCTAGCTTTTACGTTCCGTACTGTCAAGATAAAACTTCTTCCTGAGCACTAGTGCTGACCGAGTCAATTGTAGTTGCATCCTAGCTTTTTTGAGTCTTCCACGGTATCAGAACCCGACACTTCGAGTTTGTGTCAACTGCATGTCGTAGTACGACCACAGTCCACCTTGAACACGGCATGGAGCTAAAACGGACAGCTCCATGAACACGGTTTCCGACCTCAGAGCAGCTTATAGTACAGGGCTAACTTTGTGTTGTGCCAGGTTAGAACCCGTCGTAAGGCCAGAGAAAAAAAAAATCTTGTTCATCGGATTTTTTGGACCAAGTCCCTGGAGCGGCGAGCGAAATTTTTTTTTTTTTTAGGCCGAAGGTAAACGCGGTCCTCTGGCATTTTTGCACAGATGCAGACAAGGCAAGATAATTGTTTCCCTTTTTACCAGAAATATCTCAGACAAGAACACTGCTACTGGTAACTGAATTCAATACTATATTTCCCAACAATAACATAGGCCATTACATTCACAGTTAGTGCTTGCACAACATATTCTGAGTATTCTTGACCGCGGACATCCGGGAACTTGCGGTTTTTTACGTCATTTTTGCGTCACACTGCCGTGAGAACAAAATATTGAAGTGTGAATTTTCAATCTTTACACCAGTATTCAAAGTTTCAACATTATGTCATGATAAACACTAAGTTCTGTCCTTTGTCACATAATTTCTGCATTGTTCACTGTCCTGTATAGTCAAATCCCAATTCACCCCGATCGCTAGCAATAGGTGAAAGTGACGTCACTCCGCGGTCAAGAATTTCAACATTCTCTCAGAATAAAACTGAAATGTACAGCAAATTACTGAAATCCAACAATTCACTATTGTCCTTTAATATTGTCCTGGTGGGACCTAGCATCAGAGTTTTTTCATTTTACTTTGGCCCCATGTTTTGGCCTCTTTACCACTGTCTCTACACATTTTACACGATGGTCTAACAACACTGTACTGTGATCGGAGTGAAGTTATATAGTCATCTTTCAGATCGTACTTTAACATCGATGCAACCATGTGTTTTGTCATTGCCGTAAATTTTTATACTTTCGATGCAATTTTCATTCAATCGGACGCACCGTCCATCTGCTGTCACGATCTTGTTGAATAAATCGCCAAACGTAATATCAGGACAAACACTGAATAGCGTCTTTGGAACTAACTGTTGGCCATCACGTCGAATGTTGGCGATCAAATTAATACTCACGATGTGACATGTACTAACCTTTACAAAACGAGGAAATTTCTGGCCAAATCGACCATCTTTGCGTCGTGATTCGCCAAATTCAGACGTCGGAAGTCTCATTCAAAATCCCGTGCCCGCGAAAACCCGACAAAGTGTAGGGCGCCACCAGCGGCAGTACTAAAAATATTTGTAATGCGGAAGTAAGAATTTGCCGCGATCAAAAAAAAAAAATTTCCAAATACGCCAAAGTAGAAGCGGCGATTCCGATGAACAATTTATTTTTTCTTCCTGGCCTAAGGCTAAACTAAATATAACGCCTGACAATATCTAGTATCTAAAACGATTTCCAAATAGTAAGATAAAAAGTAGCAGTTGGCGAAAATAATAAAAATCGATTCTGACACGAAACTCGAACAATTTTAAAGCGACTTGTTTTTTGCTCCGCGAATATGTAAAACAGATGTGAATCTGTGACCACGCTGAAACTGAATGCGTCATTCTAAAATCGCGACGGTCGAGTTAGTACAAGTAATGAAATACGTGAACTTCAGTCAAACAGTTGAATATCGCTTTCTCTGATATGTTGAAACGAGCATTCGTCGTTCTTCGGTGGCAACTGTCAGTTGAACTACTAAAATATCGACGATAGACAGACCAGCAAAATGCTGTTTTTCAGTGTGATTGAGTTCATCCACAGGAAAAAGCAGTTGGTGATTAGAAAAAAAGCACTTTCGAGGTTGATTAAATTTTTTAAGTCCGTGGAAATAATTCTATTATTTTTCTATTTTGGTTTCTTTAGATTTATTGCATAAATGTATGATTACCTTATAACATTTGAATCGCAATCATTTTCAAGCTATACTGACAAGAATTAGTGCTGTGAAATATCGCATACTTTTCAATCGCAATTGACTTCGACCTTGGACTTCGACTCATTTCATGAGAAGTCCGCCAATAACAGTTCAGTTGGTCGAGACAAATTATGTCTGCTCTATGATTAGCTCCGGTACAGACTGAAAAACAAATGCTTGGTCAACATTTCGTGTAGATTGTAAATTACGGCATCATTGTAATGTAATATAGCAAAACTGTACGTGCGTTACCCGCATAGAATTTACAAAATACGTTACGTTTCCCAATCGGGCAGAGCAGACACCGGCGCGATTTTCTCGCCATAAAAGTTCGACTTTTGGCATATTTCTAATTTTTACTTAGAGGAATGTTGCTCGACCAACTGTCGAAACAGAAAGAGTTCGCAACCATTTTCACACAAAAAAGATAGAAAACTTGAGGTAACGTACAGGAATGTAATCTTCTTTGCATACTTTAATCTGTAACGTAAGAGGGAACAGTTTTTGTTGCCGGACTTCACTGGGCATTTGCACACATAAAAAACATAATCTGACATTTTTATCGTCAGTCGCAATTCGTTCGGAGCGGGATCACATCACTTCTTGGTCTTCTGGCCAGAGGTCCATATATCTTTCTTTCATGAATATGACTTTGTTTGTGTACCGTCTATTTACTGTCTGTTCTGTGCTGTTTTGTGTCTATGTTTACAACTATTGTCTTACGAATTCTGACCTAGTGTTATTGGATTATGGATTGGTATGATTGCGATTATTTTTGAATGTCGGACTTCATTCGGTGCAGACAAACATGTAAACTGTTATCAAAAAATACGTAATTTTTGGATTTTCGAAGTAGGCCTTGTTTGATTGGGGCGGGTCAGTTTTGAATGTCATCAGACTATACTTTGCATTGAGTCTACGCCACTTTTAGCGGACACAAATGTACGTTTTAATTTTCGGCAGCGATTAATTTTGAGTGACGGACTCTATTTGGCAAACATGTAAAACATAAGACAGTATGGCAACTGCATCGGGGTCAAGGCAGAAATCCTGTACGACAAGTTCGCAAAGTTGGGTGCACTACATAATTCCTACATATTACTACTGAACCGTCCTGGCTCACATGCACAGAGTGCGGAAATAAAGGGCGAGAGGAGAGAATAAGAAAAAAAGGCTCGTAAACAAAAAAGATTCAATACCAGTATCCCTTATTCTTTCTTATATTTTAATGGGCCTTTATGGGCCCCTGTGGTCGGTCTGGTACTCTACTTACTAGATCGTGATGCCTCCAATTTACAAAGTTGTTCGGTCATTTTTGTCTGTCATTTTTCTATAGTTTTTCACTTTAAAGCACAGAAAATCGTACTCCTGCAACAATGAAAAGCCTCATACCCAGGTGTACATGGGCTCGTACACTGTAAGTTCAGCAAAACCCTTATCAGGGACGTGAAGTGTCTTTCATATTATACCTAATTGAGTGACAAACATTTAGTTTAATTAATATGCTGTAAGTTCCAAGAAAATCATTGTAAATGGTTTAAACGATATGTGAAATGAACATCACAACATGATAATATATACTCCTGGCATCATGATGGTAGGCCACTTAAATCAGTCAAGGCCTTCCATATGTTAGCGTATGGTTACAGTTATCTACTTAGCTGCGGACAGAGCTGCGCTGGACTATGAACTTTCAACAGAACGTGATGATCAATCGGCTGCAGTATAGAAGCTCGAGGTTTTGTCTAGTTTGCCTTCTGACCTATAACTCTTTCAAACGATGGATTAGTTGAAGGAACGCTGGGCGGGCTGTTTTTACACTAGGACGCTTCATGCCCTACCCACGACATCCATAGCAAAGATGTATATATAAGCACATTTCGCGCGAATAGTTCTATGTGTAAGCTACATGGTTTTTCGTGTTTTGTTGTTTGTTTTTTTGCATTCCATTCTTATTTGTGGTAGTTGATGCATCAGTTTAAGCCGGATTTTAGAGTTGTATCTGGTGAACATCAAAACTGCGGCGCACTCACAATGTTTTTCCTAAGATCGGACAATATGGCGGCCGTCCTGAGAGAAGAGTCAAAGTCTAAAAACAGCAAGCCTATCCCCCTCTGCCAATGATCCAAGGTTAAACCTTCAGGACACAGAAAGAATAAGTGTAAAGTGTAAGACTCTGAAACGGAAATAATGTGCGAGAACGTAACAAAACAGCCTATGGTGGACCACTATTTTCGACTGAAGTACCCCTCGGTACATCTTCGATCCAAAGTGTTCTCTTTTTCTGCTGTAATTTCTGAGTTAATATTTAAACCATCTATTGTGATACAAATCAGGGAGTTGGTGTATACCATAAACGCGTAGTTGTTTTAGTTTGTCCAGTTACAATAAAGAAAACAAGCCTTAAAGTTGTCGGTCAATGACAGGTACTTCACTTAAGTACATTTCCCGCATGAACCTTGCCCTTTTTCACTTTCAGTGCAGTGAAGTATGAACAAAGTTATGTGAGGAAGGTACCAATAACAGTAATCAGGTTATACTGTTTGAATAAATAAGCAAATTGTGGGCACGTGTTGAGAACCTAACAACATTCAGGGAAATGGATTTTGGGTAAGACGGGAATCGGGAGACATCGCTCATAACCCCCCTAAATTCCATTACATCACAGTGAACAATGATGTCTGAACATTGACAAATGCAAAATATTTTCAATTTAGACATATTGCCCTGTATTTAGAAAACACAACCCTACTAGCAATGTAATTAAGTGATCCACATAGTGTCTTGTAAATAAAATCATAATAACACAAGTAAATTCTAATTCACCCTTCAAATTTAGATTATTGGATTTTTTAACTTTCAAATGTCATATGAAGTATCTGTCAGTCTGACTTCATCGTTTCTTTCTGCGATTACGCAGGGGTAAGCTGGTAGGTTTGTTTTTCATAAAATGAACAGCTGAGTAAATATAAGTTAAAACAAATGAACGTTTTTACCAAATGAATTTAGGATTCTCACATTGTATGTTGTTTGTTTTCTTTTAAAATGTTCTTCCTTGTCAGCATTACTGAATTAAAAGGACAGTGTTGCCGTAGCGTCCAATGTTTTGAGTACTTTTGTTCTGTGTATTTAATTCCGTTTCTCGTTTAATTCTCTAAAAGTGGTTGAAATGCCCAGCATTCAGTTTATAAACACACCTTGTATATGTAAAATTAACACTGCTATTCTTGACAAAGAAATTTTAGTCCAGACTAAAATGAAAAGTAATAATTCTACATTCACAAGGTTAACACTAGGAATTTCAACATAGTTATTTAATTCAAGAGAGAGATTGAAGTAAATACCTGAGAAATTGAAGTAAATACACAGAGCAAAACACAAAAAATCATCAAAGGTTCAGCTAAAATCCCTTAAACAATTTTTGTTTTCTAAACGACAGCTTGCGTAATCTACTCGGGTATTGAATGCCATAATCTGGTCATTATTTTAGTTTTTACATCTTTTACACTTTAACCTATTTGCGCCAGTTTATAAACTACCATTACAAGGTATGGTTGTTTTCAATTCGCTGGAAGAAGAGCGCAAAATGTGTGTTTTTTTTTTAAATTTTCCCTGTATTCGTTGGAATTCTGTCTTATCTTATATCAAAAAATAACATGATCACCCTGCCGCACTGTTTGACAGCTGATAACAGAATCTATAGCCGAATCATTTCAAAAATTAAATTGAACCTGCCGTAAACAATCCGACGCATTATGGTACGTACTTGTCCTGATTAAACACTCGATAAATTGTGTCATGCGTGACATAATGTCAACGACGATTATATGGAGTAGTCATATGTTGATGAATCAGGCGCAGCCAACGGAGCTATTCATTGAAAAAGCTATTCAGGGAGCAATTTTGAGGGCAGGGGAATTTTAATTTTGCTTGGGCAGGGATATATTTTTAGCTGGCAGGGGAGGAAATTTTAGGGTTATTTGTCGGGCAGGGCAGATATCGGTTGATAGCCGGGGGACAAGGCTTGGAGAAAAAGAGGAGAGAGGGGAAGCTACTTTGGAACGGGGACAGGGGAAGTTGAGCCACTGCAGTATGTGTCTGCATGGGATGTTAATTTTTAGGGATTTTTTTCACAGGGCAGGGGAAAATCGACCGGTTTTTCATCTCGGGATAGGGTAGCTTCATTTCTGCAGGCAAACGGAATGTCAAATATTAAGGGGAGTTTTATCTAGGTCAGGCGAAATCGGCAAGTTTTTTCGCCACAGGGCAGGACAGCTTCAAAATTTGACAGTGGGGAGGGAAACAGGCAAAAATAAGTGGGGAGTGGTTAAAAATGAATTTGAGTGCGGGGGGTAAGTCGAAAAATTTTCACTGGGAGGGCAAATTATGAACAGCTAATTATTTACCCTCATGACTTAAAATTAGTCAGTTCACATTACTTGTCATGTACAATATATCTTGTCATAGTAAAGACTCCTTTAATTGGGCATTATTCGTTAGTTGCACCTGAAGAATAACAAGTGGGTGCTAGTTAGGTACCGTTTTGCTTTGGATAAGGAATAAGGAACTTGCATTGGCCACGTGCAAAGTTCTCTGCCTCATTCACTTACATGAGCTTCGCGGCCGATCAAAAGTATCAGACACTTTTCCCAAATTAAAGATAAAACATTCAAATAAAGCAGGAATGAAATTTGGAAAACTGAGAATGTCTTAATCGTGTCAAATACAATGATAAAATGTTTTTTTAACAAACACGTTGTCTCTAAAACACAGTGACATTGGTCCTCCTGATAAAGCTCTGGGTTGCACCATCAAACAATGCTCTTTCCTCACATGTCGTGCGATCGGCCCATTATTCAGGGTCAAATTAACCGTTTGAGTAGAGTTTCATGCGAACCCTAACTCCGAGCGATAAGGACGTTGGCTTGGCCGTACTTTGTTTTGCGTGGCTCTCAAATAGCGACCTTTACACAGGGCTTGGCGTGTATGATGTTAAAGTACCTTATAGAATGCAGTCTCAATATACTGTTCTTACCATTAACTTTTTAATTATATAAGCACATATATAAGCTTCCGTTGAACTATATTTGGGAAATGTAGAATATGGAGAGATATTTAACTTTACTTTGTCACTAAGTACAAACTTCATAGCGATTTAAAAGATTTTAACAACAAACTCTGTAGCAGCTGTAGTGAGACTGCAGGCTGCAATGTTTTTGACGTGGGGGTCGTTTGGAATCCTGCCAAAGTAAACCGAGCGTTGCCGCGGGATGACCTCAATATCACGACCAGTTACCTTGCCTTTGAAACAATGTCTACATCTGCGTAGCTTAATGACATTAAGTCATGAAAGACAGATGATAAACGTTTGGTATGGTCAGATAATGTTGTCGCGTCAAACAGCTTTGGCTTTCTGCGCTCACGTTAATTTCTCATAAATTTATGTACTTTACACTGACATAAATATTTTTAATACAATCCGTCCTGTAGCAAACAACTCGCCATCCTTTGATAGTAAGTCATTCTGTAGTTGTCGAGAGAGCGCCAACTCACCATTCACCACGGTCAGTTCAAAGGAGCCACGAATGGCCCGTTAACATATAAGAAAGAATACTGCTATTAAACCTTTTTGTTTACGGCCCATTTTTCTTGTTCTCTAGTCTCGTCCTTTGTTACTGACTTCGTGCACTGACTCATGACGGAGACCCCCCTTCGCAGACACCTGTCTTTAACCTAATTTTTCACCATTTAAATAAATCTTTAACCAAACATGTAGTATGTGTTTGGGTAGCTCGACAGTTGACAGTTGAAAATTGTTAGAATATTTCAAACCTGTTGCGTGTCTTTGTTTTGCTCAAAAATGTGTGTTTTTGAGTTTTCCGTGCAAATAAGTGTAGGTACGAGGGGGTGATGGCCGTTGGTGAGCCGTTTAATGCAATCGATAGCAGGGTAAGGATTGTAAAAAACAGTATCTTCGATTTTTGATACTTTTTGTCTATGCTTTATGCTTAATGTTTATTAGCCTTGAAAGGGAGAAGTGGTAGATTCTGGATAAATTATCGGCCTTTGTCCACGTCTGTCATGATACCTATTGTTTTCGGAACATTCTGAGACACGGTTTTGTAGAAACAGTCACTAACTACATCTTGTGCAAGATAAGGCTAATCCGACAACGAGGAGAGAGGGAAGCTACTTTGAAACGGGGACAGGGAAGTTGAGCCACTGCAGTATGTGTCTGCATGGGAATGTTAATTTTTAGGGATTTTTTTTCACAGGGCAGGGAAAATCGACAGGTTTTTCATCTCGGATAGGGTAGCTTCATGTCTGCAGGCAAACGAATGTCAAATATCGAGGGAGTTTTTTCCGGCACGTTTTTTTCGCCACAGGGCAGGACAGCTTCAAAATTTGACAGTGGGGGGGAAACAGGCAAAAATAAGTGGGAGTGGTTAAAAATGAAGTTTGAGTGCGGGAGGGTAAGTCGAAAAATTTTCACTGGGAGGGCAAATTATGAACAGCTAATTAATTACCCTCATGACTTAAAATTAGTCAGTTCACATTACTTGCCATGTACAATATATCTTGTCATAGTAAAGACTCCTTTAATGGGGCATTGTTCGTTAGCTGCACCTGAAGAATACAAGTGGGTGCTAGTTAGGTACCGTTTTGCTTTGGATAAGGAATAAGGAACTTGCATTGGCCACGTGCAAAGTTCTCTGCCTCATTAACTTACATGAAACTTCGCGGCCGATCAAAAGTATCAGACACTTTTCCCAAATTAAAGATAAAACATTCAAATAAAGCAGGAATGAAATTTTGAATACTGAGAATGTCTTAATCGTGTCAAATAAAATGAAAATGTTTTTTAAGAAACACGTTGTCTCTAAACACAGTGACATTGGTCCTCCTGATAAAGCTCTGGGTTGCACCATCAAACAATGCTCTTTCCTCACATGTCGTGCGATCGGCCCATTATTCAGGGTCAAATTAACCGTTTGAGTAGAGTTTCATGCGAATCCTAACTCCGAGCGATAAGAACGTTGGCTTGGCCGTACTTTGTTTGCGTTGCTCTCAAATAGCGACCTTTACACAGGGCTTGGCGTGTATGATGTCAAAGTACCTTTATAGAATGCAGTCTCAATATAGTGTTCTTACCATTATCTTTTTAATTATATAAGCACATATATAAGCTTCCGTTGAACTATATTTGGGAAATGTAGAATATGGAGAGATATTTCAATATACTTTTTCACTTAGTACAAACTTCATAGCGATTTGAGACATTTTAACAACAAACTCTGAATTAACTGTGATGGAATTGCAGATTGTCATGTTTTTGATATAGGGTAGTTTTGGAATCATGCCAGATTAAACAGAGTGTAGCCCAACGATGACCTCCCTATCACGAAATAGCCTACTACCTTGCCATGGAAACAATGTCTACATTTGTATAACTGCGTAGCTTAATGACATTTAGTCATGAAAGACAGATGATAAACGTTTGGTATGGTCAGATAATGTTGTCGCGTCAAACAGCTTTGGCTTTCTGCACTCACGTTAATTTCTCATCAGTTTATGTACTAAACACTGACATGAATATTTTTAATTCCATTCCTTCTCAGGCAAACAACTCGCCATTCTCTGATAGTGAGTCGTCTTCTCTGGTTGTCGATAGATCGCTAACTCACCATTAACCATGGTCAGTCCACAGGGGCTAATGAATGGCCCATTAAAGGGCGTGTGACATGATTTCCCAAAGTTTTTATTTTTTCCCTTCAAAAAATTAGCCAGGAGACCTGTCTATGGATTGCCTATAGTGTCAGTTCGGATAGATGTGCGCGAAGGACGAAATGACTCCTTTTTCATGCCTGTTGATCAGGGGGCCTCTTCGCACTCTAGCCAGGCAGCGGTATTTGCTTATTGACCAACATGTACAATTGGTGTCATTTTGACCACGCTTTTGTCTCGAAAGTGTACTTAACAGTCCTTGCATAAATTAGACTACAAACAATGTCAGCTATAAACAGTGCTCACAGACGCCCAGTAAACACTGGCAAGGAAGCCACACCGGCGGTCCAGCTGCAGGGACTTATCAAGTTGCTTCCAGCGAGGACAGTGTTGACTAGAATTCAGAAAGTGATTTGGAGGGAATTAGCTTGAAGGCGCATAGGCAACCCCAGGCATCCGGGACGAGTGGTTCCAAATCAGAGTCAGATTCTGACTCTCTCTTCCTACCTCCATGCTCTGAAGAACAAAGCGCGAGTAGCTCGGGGCAGATTTGAAAGTACGATGAGGCTACGTTTCATTTCTTTGTATGAAATAAACAGTATCAGTCTCAGTTTGAACTTTCACGGTCGAATTATTTTATGAAAAGTGGATCAATCCCGCGCCTGAGTGTTTCGATTCAATACATTGCATGTTGTAGCTACAGTACAGTGATCTCTTCCTACCTCCATGAGTATGTGTGGCAGTTTTCAGATAACCTCAGTTTGCGGACATTCAATCACATGCTGTTTGTCCGACTCACTTCGCTCTGTAATGATAGCGTTTAACAAGTTGAGTGACCTCATATTAAGTGAAGTGATACTGCTGTCCCTTTTTGGATAGTTTGTTTAGTAGAAGCTATTCTCGGGCTATACAAATTTGGCGAAGTTAGGCAGACCACACGATAAAAGGTGCCGAAAGCAACTCACAGAGACAGGCCATATATCCGGTAGGTAAGCGCCAAACACGTCGAAATATGGTTATGTCGTACATTAAACGTAATTAATTATCACGAAATATTTACATTCAGTTTTTTAAACATCGAAAATGAAAATTGCAGTTTTCAAGTTTCAAATTATCAAAATTTATCCCCTAATCACTTTCCAAAATTCAACCTCCGAATACTGCGATAGCAGTCCGATTACTACGCACTCAACACGGGTCAACAATTTTGTAACTTGACGCCCTAAATACCACGTCCGCTGTGTTAACAGTTTGAGGATAAACAAAACAAAATTCAAAGGTATGGTAATAAGAATTCGTAGTGCTCGTCATTTATGAAACAGCTTTGTGCGAAATTCACTACCCTTTACGAAAACTATCACTCTGCCGAAAACTATCACTCTGAGTGTAGCTATGTTGGACGTAGACCTTTGACAGAACTTTCATTTCCTTGGAGCACGAGACAATGATGCAATCGACCCATGTTCCCTTTGCATTTCAAGAGCAAACGAATCCCACAAAAGTGATGTGCTAGGCCTATTTTGTACGTATTTGATGAAGTAAAACAAAGAAAGCTTGTAGCCACATTGTCGGGTCGCCACTTTGAATTGCCGACTTCACCGTTCACGATTGTGTAGAGAGAGAGATGGAAGCTTCCTGCCGCACAATTGTTTCCCGATACATGAGAATGTGACATCAACTGTCACCCTTCTTGTAATGTTTATTTGCCATAATTGGCACGAAAGCATAGTACACCTAATCACAAAGCCTGACAAGTCATTTTATTTTATACTCGATCGGCGAGGCGATTGACCGTACGCGACATGTTACCGTTGGTGATCTCGAGCTCCTAAAAAGACCATGTCATTATAGCAAACTAAACACTAAGCTTACAATGTTCTCTGGTGCGTACGCGCTGGGTGTACGTTCTGAGCACAGGGGCTGTCTACATGTCCGTCCCCAGGGGTGGGTAGTGTTTCGTTGTATCGCTAATAAAGTATTCTACCAACCTTTGTGTGTTTCGGTCTTAACTTAGCACTGCCCTTGACAATCTTGCGTATACGTTTTATCAACATGCTGCGTCTATTATCTGATGAGTTTGAGTGCCTAATTAGCCAAAGTAATCAAGGGTAAATTACTAATCTGTGGACGCTCTCACCAGATTATCACCGGATTAAATTTGACAAAGTCAACAACGAACGCGCCAGTAAGGTATATATATATACCTTACTGGCGCGTTCGTTGTTGACTTTGTCAAATTTAATCCGGTGATAATCTGGTGACAGCGTCCACAGCTTAGTAATTTATCCTTGCTTACTTTGGCTAATTAGGCACTCAAACTCATCAGATAATAGATACAGCATGTTGAGAAAACGTTAACGCAAGATTGTCAAGGGCAGTGCTAAGTTAAGACCAAAACACCAAAGGTTGGTAGAATATATCTTTATTAGCAATACAACGAAACACCTACCCACCCCTGGGGACGGACATTTAGACAGCCCCCTGTGTACGGACATGAGATTGCGAAGGTTTGAAAGACTGTTTGCCCGTATTAAGATAAGTCGTCGGCTCAACTTCGAAAAGCCGAAAAAAGTCGAAGAAGTTGGGCAAGGGGTACACGCCCACCCGTAACTTTTACTTGCGTTTTATGTGGAAAAGGGGGGCGATACGCAATTCAAGACAGTGACGTGAGCTAACTTCAAGACCCAAAGAGTGATTTTACGTTTGGTTGTTATGGGCGTGTCATAGGCCCTTTAATATATAAGAAAGAATACTGCTATTAAACCTTTTTGTGTACGGCCCATTTTTTCTTGTTCTCTAGTCTCGTCCTTTGTTCCTGACTTCGTGCACTGACTCATGACGGAGACCCACCTTCGCAGACATTGTTTTTAACCTGATTTTCCTTGAGGGAAAATGCCAAGAGGATTTGACCGGTAAAGAAGGGCTTGACTACGCAGTTTCTGCGTAGTGAAGCGTCATTACGTATTCATGGTGACCCCTGGCCAGCTGTCAATATCTTTTGGGGCTTTTGTCTTTTGGCCAGCTTTGCATATGCGTCGTTGGACACGACCTGCCAATCACCAAGGTAGTCAATTAAACTATTAATTACTGTTTACCGACCCAATTAACACTATCCAGCAGTATCAGTCATATTTTAATCGCGTGGCCCGGGTGGGCACAACGTAGGAACGCGTGTATTTCTATGTGTACGTTTCACTTGTGGTGTTGTTTGTACCATCGTGCGTTTGAAGTTCTTGTTTCACCTACAGCATTACCTTCAAGGTGACAGGCTTACTATTAATGTTCAGTATCATTGCACCGAGTTCTGCCCACGGTAAAAACCACCTGTTTTGCCTACTAATTACTGCCCGTCGCTGCCCGTCCTGAATGTAGCCTATCATAGCTACAGTAATCAGTCAATATATAATACCCCGCGCCTTATACTTTTATATAAACTTGTAAAATCATAGTCCGAGCCGTAAAATTGTTGACTTTCGATCCGATATACAGGTTGATCGTTGAATCGCACCAGCGCATCCATGTTTACTTGCCCCATAAGCTTACTACTCTGCAAAGGGTGGGTAGATGGAATTCCAGGGCCAAAAATGAACACCGGGGCGAAACTTTTTGTGAATCCATGTGAAAACATAAATAATTTATCAGTTTTGATATATACTCCTCAATTGTAAGTTTGATCAAAATCGAGACCACATTCAAGGGCTATGCAGACTGTCCATGTACGCACACACAGGCAACCACCGGTGAATATCAGCGTCAGCGGCATAACTATCGGGTCGTAAATCGATCGGCGGTTTGGGGGCCCTGGACTATGATTTTATAAGTTTATATCACAAGTAAATGTTGTGGAATATTAAGATATCGACCTATTACTGTATTAAAAAGGCCAATTTCGTGGCGGGCAGTGCTGGTCAAGGTACTTGGCAATTTATTCGAAGTTTGACCCCAGAACTATAAAACCAATAACTTCAGGGATAAAAACAGCAATACCGCCACCGCTATCACCAACAATAAATCATCATCAACAACATTAACAAAACGGGTAGACATAAAAAACCAAAAAATGGTTTTTGGATGCCGAAGATGGCTCTTGCCACATAAAATCACTGACAAACAGTAATTGAAAAAAAACCAAGCAAATGTAAAGGACGGGCGCATGTGACGAGATAACGTATCGCATTTTTTTAAGTGTACAATATCAACTTACCTCGCACTTTCGGTCGTGTAAACACTTGGGGGAGCTATCGAACTTTTCTCTTCTCTTCTACCATAGACAGTTCTCGCTATACTGTCTATGTTTATAAAAATAAAGTCATCTGCCACTTTGAAATTTCTGTAGGCTCATCTTTTCAATCGAAGTCGGGCGATTCCATGGTTCTTTGGGGCAATTAAGTGTACGTCGAGCTTAAGGAATGTGGTTACATTCGCGATGTTTTATTCGAAATCATTTATTCTAGGGCAAATGCACATAATTTATGCCGTTGGAAATACTGGCCGCTCATAAACAAGACAATAAACTCAATATGTGTGCATCTTTACTTTTATTGTCAAAGTGCCAACGACACCTACAAAATACAAAATAGTTCAGTCCAGGTATTTGCAACTCTGCCATCAGACTGGTCAACCGGAAATCAACCATAGGTGTCTTTTGGCACGCGTATACGCCAGTCACCTAGGCGACGGTAATCCGCACCACTTATCACCATCGGGAAGGTACTCCTCCCCTATACCACTGGCGATCCCGCCCTCAAGGCACTACGTCATTCGACCAAGCATTGTTATTGTAATTTTCTGCATAAAATTAACAGCGAGGTCAACCGGACAAATCCTCTTGGCATTCCTGGCATGTCACCATTTAAATAAATCTTTAACCAAACATGTAGTATGTGTTTGGGTAGCTCGACAGTTGAGAGTTGAAAATTGTTAGAATATTTCAAACCTGTTGCGTGTCTTTGTTTTGCTCAAAAATGTGTGTTTTTGAGTTTTCCATGCAATAAGTGTAGGTACGAGGGGGTGATGGCCGTTGGTGAGCCGTTTAATGCAATCGATAGCAGGGTAAGGATTGTAAAAAACAGTGTCTTCGATTTTTGATACTTTTTGTCTATGCTTTATGCTTAATGTTTATTAGCCTTGAAGGGAGAAGTGGTAGATTCTGGATAAATTATCGGCCTTTGTCCACGTCTGTCATGATACCTATTGTTTTCGGAACATTCTGAGACACGGTTTTGTAGAAACAGTCACTAACTACATCTTGTGCAAGATAAGGCTAATCCGGCAACGAGGAGAGAGGGGAAGCTACTTTGAAATGGGGACAGGGGAAGTTGAGCCACTGCAGTATGTGTCTTCATGGGAATGTTAATTTTTAGGGGATTTTTTTTTCACAGGGCAGGGGAAAATCGACAGTTTTTCATCTCAGGATAGGGTAGCTTCATTTCTGCAGGCAAACGGAATGTCAAATATCGAGGGGAGTTTTTTCCGGCATGTTTTTTCGCCACAGGGCAGGACAGCTTCAAAATTTGACAGTGGGGTGGGAAACAGGCAAAAATAAGTGGGGAGTGGTTAAAAATGAATTTTGAGTGCGGGAGGGTAAGTCGAAAAATTTTCACAGGGAGGGCAAATTATGAACAGCTAATTATTTACCCTCATGACTTAAAATTAGTCAGTTCACATTACTTGTCATGTACAATATATCTTGTCATAGTAAAGACTCTTTTAATGGGGCATTATTCGTTAACTGCACCTGAAGATAACAAGTGGGTGCTAGTTAGGTACCGTTTTGCTTTGGATAAGGAATAAGGAACTTGCATTGGCCACGTGCAAAGTTCCCTTCCTCATTAACTTACATGAAACTTCGCGGCCGATCAAAAGTATCAGACACTTTTCCCAAATTAAAGATAAAACATTCAAATAAAGCAGGAATGAAATTTTGAATACTGAGAATGTCTTAATCGTGTCAAATAAAATGATAAAATGTTTTTTTTAACAAACACGTTGTCTCTAAAACACAGTGACATTGGTCCTCCTGATAAAGCTCTGGGTTGCACCATCAAACAATGCTCTTTTGTCACATGTCGTGCGATCGGCCCATTATTCAGGGTCAAATTAACCGTTTGAGTAGAGTTTCATGAGAACCCTAACTCCGAGCGATAAGAACGTTGGCTTGGCCGTACTTTGTTTTGCGTTGCTCTCAAATAGCGACCTTTACACAGGGCTTGGCGTGTATGATGTCAAAGTACCTTTATAGAATGCAGTCTCAATATAGTGTTCTTACCATTACTTTTTAATTATCTAAGCACATATATAAGCTTCCGTTGAACTATATTTGGGAAATGTAGAATATGGAGAGATATTTAACTTTACTTTGTCACTAAGTACAAACTTCATAGCGATTAAAAGATTTTAACAACAAACTCTGTAGCAGCTGTAGTGAGATTGCAGGCTGCAATGTTTTTGACGTGGGGGTCGTTTTGGAATCCTGCCAAAGTAAATCGAGCGTTGCCGCGGGATGACCTCAATATCACGACCAGTTACCTTGCCTTTGAAACAATGTCTACATCTGCGTAGCTTAATGACATTAAGTCATGAAAGACAGATGATAAACGTTTGGTATGGTCAGATAATGTTGTCGCGTCAAACAGCTTTGGCTTTCTGCGCTCACGTTAATTTCTCATCAGTTTATGTACTAAACACTGACATGAATATTTTTAATTCCATTCCTTCTCAGGCAAACAACTCGCCATTCTCTGATAGTGAGTCGTCTTCTCTGGTTGTCGATAGATCGCTAACTCACCATAAACCATGGTCAGTCCACAGGAGCTCATGAATAGCCCATTAATATATAAGAAAGAATACTGCTTTTCAACCTTTTTGTGTACGGCCCATTTTTTCTTGTTCTCTAGTCTCGTCCTTTGTTCCTGACTTCGTACACTGACTCATGACGGAGACCCACCTTCGCAGACACCTGTCTTTAACCTGATTTTTCACCATTTAAATAAATCTTTAACCAAACATGTAGTATGTGTTTGGGTAGCTCGACAGTTGACAGTTGAAAATTGTTAGAATATTTCAAAACCTGTTGCGTGTCTTTGTTTTGCTCAAAAATGTGTGTTTTTGAGTTTTTCATGCAAATAAGTGTAGGTACGAGGGGGTGATGGCCGTTGGTGAGCCGTTTAATGGAATCGATAGCAGGGTAAGGATTGTAAAAAAAACATGTCTTGGATTTTTGATACCTTTTTTTCTATGCTTTATGCTAAATGTTTATTAGCCTTGAAAGGGAGAAGTGGTGAATTCTTCATAAATTATCGGCCTTTGTCCTCGTCTATCATTATACCTATTGTTTTCGGAACATTCTGAGACACGGTTTTGTAGAAACAGTCACTAACTACATCTTGTACGAGATAAGGCTAATCCGGCAACGTGTGCCAAGTTGCACTCTTCCAGAAGTTGCGATACATTACCAAAAACGGAACGGAGTAAATCGCAGAAATATGTAGCGATCCTTGGAGTCGCAAAAAGTCAGCTAAAATTCCGGTTCGCTCACATTCGATCGTTGAAATTCCAAACCTTTTTTCATAGATTTTTCACACTATTGTCTGAATTTGAGGTATGAAAGAAATGATTCATTATGTGAAAATTGGAAGAAATTTAACACTGAAACGGCCAGTTTGCGGCGTAAGCGCTAGGCTTTATTGACAAAACTGTCATTCCGAGCTTAATCTGGGGATAATCTTCTTGCTAAATACAAATTAGCCTATTAACTGTACACTGTAGTGTACCAATTAAAATTTGATTATCAAGCGAAGAAATGGTTGCCTGCGTATATACTTCGTAAAAATTATATGATTTTGCATGCCATTGATGACATTGTGTTTCCTGTCTTTCTGTTGCGCAATCGTCACCGTTTTCAGCTTCCTGCCCGGAGAAAGACACGTGACAATTAATTTACAATGTCGTACATACCGACAAAGCCCAAGTTCATTCAGACGCTGTGTTGCGTACGGCTTAGATGCGTACGCTAGCGTTTACGTTCCTTACTGTGAAGAAGAACTGTAGTTGCATCCTAGCTTTTTAGTCTTCCACGGTATCAGATCCCGACACTTCGAGTTTGTGTCAACTGCATGTTGTAGTACGACCACAGTCCACCTTGAACACGGCATGGAGCTAAAACGTCAGAGCAGTTTATAGTGCAGGGCTAACTTTGTGTTGTGCCAGGTTTGAACCCATCGTACGGCTAAACTAAATATAACGCCTGATAATATCTTGTATCTAAAACGTTTCCTAATAGTAAAATAAAAAGTAGCAGTTGACGAAAAAATGAAATAAACCGATTCTGACACGAAACTCAAACAAGTTTTAAAGCGACTTGTTATGGCTCCGCGAGGATATAAAACAGATATGAATCTGTGACCACGCTGATAACTGAATGCGTCATTCTAAAATCGCGACGGTCGAGTTTTGTACAACGTGAACTTCAGTCAAACAGTTGGCAAGGATATCGTGTTTCTCTGATATGTTGAAACGAACATTCTTCATTCTTCAGTGGCGACTGTCAGTTGAACTACTAAAATAACGACGATAGACAGACCAGCAACACACTTTTTTCAGCGCGATTGCATTTATCCACGGGAAAAAGCAGTTGTTGATTAGAAAAAATGTACGCTCGTGGTTTGATTAAATTTTTCAAGTCCGTGGAAATAATTCTACTGTTTTTCTATTTTGGTTTCTTTAAATTTATTGCATAAGTGTATAATTACCTAATACCATTTGAATCGCAATCATTTTAACGCTATACTGACATGAATTTGTGCTGTGAAATATCGCACACGATTGACTTCGACCCTGGGCTTAGACTCATTTCATGAGCAGTCCGCCAATAACAGTTCAGTTTGTCGAGACAAACGGCCAGTTTGCGGCGTAAGCGCTAGGCTTTATTGACAAAACTGTCATTCCGAGCTTAATCTGGGGATAATCTTCTTGCTAAATACAAATTAGCCTATTAACTGTACACTGTAGTGTACCAATTAAAATTTGATTATCAAGCGAAGAAATGGTTGCCTGCGTATATACTTCGTAAAAATTATATGATTTTGCATGCCATTGATGACATTGTGTTTCCTGTCTTTCTGTTGCGCAATCGTCACCGTTTTCAGCTTCCTGCCCGGAGAAAGACACGTGACAATTAATTTACAATGTCGTACATACCGACAAAGCCCAAGTTCATTCAGACGCTGTGTTGCGTACGGCTTAGATGCGTACGCTAGCGTTTACGTTCCTTACTGTGAAGAAGAACTGTAGTTGCATCCTAGCTTTTTTAGTCTTCCACGGTATCAGATCCCGACACTTCGAGTTTGTGTCAACTGCATGTTGTAGTACGACCACAGTCCACCTTGAACACGGCATGGAGCTAAAACGTCAGAGCAGTTTATAGTGCAGGGCTAACTTTGTGTTGTGCCAGGTTTGAACCCATCGTACGGCTAAACTAAATATAACGCCTGATAATATCTTGTATCTAAAACGTTTCCTAATAGTAAAATAAAAAGTAGCAGTTGACGAAAAAATGAAATAAACCGATTCTGACACGAAACTCAAACAAGTTTTAAAGCGACTTGTTATGGCTCCGCGAGGATATAAACAGATATGAATCTGTGACCACGCTGATAACTGAATGCGTCATTCTAAAATCGCGACGGTCGAGTTTTGTACAACGTGAACTTCAGTCAAACAGTTGGCAAGGATATCGTGTTCTCTGATATGTTGAAACGAACATTCTTCATTCTCAGTGGCGACTGTCAGTTGAACTACTAAAATAACGACGATAGACAGACCAGCAACACACTTTTTTCAGCGCGATTGCATTTATCCACGGAAAAAGCAGTGTTGATTAGAAAAAATGTACGCTCGTGGTTTGATTAAATTTTCAAGTCCGTGGAAATAATTCTACTGTTTTTCTATTTTGGTTTCTTTAAATTTATTGCATAAGTGTATAATTACCTAATACCATTTGAATCGCAATCATTTTAACGCTATACTGACATGAATTTGTGCTGTGAAATATCGCACACGATTGACTTCGACCCTGGGCTTAGACTCATTTCATGAGCAGTCCGCCAATAACAGTTCAGTTTGTCGAGACAAACTATGTCTGCTCTATGATTAGCTCCGGTACAGATTGAAGAACAAATGGCAGGTCAACTTTTCGTTTAGATTGTAAATTACGGCAGCATTCTAATATGATACAGCAAAACTGTACGTGTTTACCAGCATAGAATTTACAAAACAATAAGCTTGCGTTTCCAAACCGGACATAGCAGACACCGGCGCCATTTTCCCGCTATAAAAGTTCGAACTTTTGGCACATTTCAAATTTTTACTGAGAGGAACGTTGCTCGCCCAACTGTCGAAACAGAAAGACGTCGCAACCATTTTCACAAAAAGTTAGAAAACTTGTGGTGACGTGCAGGAATGTAATCTTCAGTGCATGCTTTAAACTGTAAAGTATGCGGGTCAGTTTTGGTTGCCGGACTTCACTAGGCATTTGCAGACATAAAAAAAACACATTATCTGACATTTTTATCGTCAGTCCCAATTAGTTCGGAGCGGGATCAATTTTGAATGTCGGACTTCATTAGGTGCAGACAAATCTGTAAACTTCTATCAGAAAAATACGTATTTTTTTGATTTCGGAGTAGGCCTCATTTGATTTGCGTGGGTCAGTTTTGAATATCATCAGGCTATACTTTCCATTGGGTCCACGCCACTTTTAGCGGACACAAATGTACGTTTTGATTTTCGGCGGCGATTAATTTTGAGTGACGGACTCTATTTGGCAAACATGTAAAACACAAGACATCGACGTACCATTTGGATTTTCGGCCGTTATTTGTTTTGTACGCGAACAAATTTATTAAATACTTGTTGTCGGAAAACGAGGTAAAAATAACATAAACTACAATGAGCAGCCGCTCAGTTGTGCGCAAGATGTATCACCAGCTTTTGTTCGAAGCTTAGTTTAGTCACGTGTTTGGTGGAGGGACTGTGATTTAGTGTTGAACGAGTAAGCTTAGCGTTCTGCGCGCTTGCGACCAGTTCCAGTTGACACCTTTTCAACGCATCGGAAACTGGAGTTTTAGGCCTGACTGTAACTCTGACAATTTCAACTCTTCTCTCATTCCCGGCCATATATGCTTGATATTTCGCTTTTGTGGATTATACTTTCGCAAACGACGGCAACCTTCGGTAGCCATGACATATTTCCTGCTGGCAGCTTGGAAGAAGACTGACGCATGCAAACTCCTCCAGATGGAATTAAGTTAATCTACTTACGCTCTTGAGATTGTCTTGATTAATCTGGAAACCGTTACGACATAAGAAAAACGACGGCACGCAAACTGGCGTACAATGTTCATTTTCAAAAATCTAATACATTTCCGAGTATGTTATGGTTTCAAACTTATCGTCCACTCAAAGTTCATATTACATGGATTCAAAATTTACAATAAAACAAAAATAAGGACCAAAATCACTCAAGGAAGGTAGGACTGCCCCTTAATAATGTATGCAGTATGTAGTACGCCCCCTCTTAGTGACTATTTCACGCAATACTCACGCCCCTCCCCCACCTCGAGAATGCCACATAATGTATTGCTGCAAGTTAAACACACAAACCGAAATCGGCGCACTTGGGGTCAAGTCACAAAGCCGAGCGGGTCGCTTTCGCTCATTCCATCTTGCCGCATTAGGAAAGGAATTGCAAATATGACCAATGCGTTATTCCTTAAAGGCGGGGGCCTCCCTTTTAAAGGACGCGAAGCTATAGCGGCGTTCATTGTGTAATAGTGGACACCGAACAGGCAACACCCAAGCACACGCTCCAGAAAATGCCACTTTTTAGTTTTCCCCGGCCGCAATAACGCAGACTTCCAAGCGGTCAGCGCGAAGTTGCTACCGATCGAACTCTGTGGTTATCTTCAAAGTCTAACGCGACTTGCAGACAATGTTTTAGGAAATTCGAGCGTTTGTGGTGGGGAATCAACGACCGTTAGAGATCAAACGCTTGTATAAACTCTTCTTATGCCGTTCATACACAGGCCATTGAAACGTCTCTGAAACGGTTCTGGGCCAATACTGACACAGAAAGTTATGTGTGGACACTCCGAAGTGGTTCTGAAACGTTTCAGATTTGAGACGGTTTAGTCGGCCCGACCAGAGCCGTTGTAGGGATTAACTCTATCCGCAAATCGCTGTGTGGACAGACTGAGCCGCTTCAGAAGCGTTTCAAACGCCCTCACGCGACAGGTATTTGTAACATAAAACAAACAACAACCAATATACAATATTCACTTTCGCCATGGCTGCCGAACACAGTACTACATCTCGCGGTATACTGGTCCGACGAAGAGATAAGCTTGGTCGAATTTAATTGGAACGACGAGGATGAAATTTAAGCGAGACATTTTTGCCATGTTGAGACTGCTTCAAAGCATGGACTGTGAAATTTTGTGAGGTCGACAAATTTCGTAACAAAAAAACCTCAAACGCACGTTGGTGTCACATCAAAATCAAAGTGGCCGCGATTACAAACGGAACAATCTGTGAGACTGCCACCGGCCGCTCGACGGACGACACGTAAGTTGACATCGTGTGCCAGCCCTTGGAAATATATTGTAACTCCTTGACAGGCAGATGAGATAGTCTTATAGCGTTTGATGCATTGAAAGTTTGTAAAAATAAAAAAAAATGACATCACCGATCATAAGAAACGTGGTGTTGAAGATAATAGTTTTTCAAAGAAGACTATGAGACCATATTTCTGTAAGTATTATCTAACTTTAGAAAACCAACATCTGAAGATTTACTTCCACCAACACTTTTGGATTTGTTCCACTCTTTATTATAAGATTAGTCGAATTTCTGGAAAGTAGGTGTACATTTTCGATGTCTGTGTATCGTCTACACCGAAGTCATATCCGAAAGAGTATAATCAGTTCGCGACAGCGTAAACCTCTCTCTCCCTCTCTCTCTCTCTCTCTCTCTCCGGCATTTCAATGTTTTATATTGTCGACATTTATATATCAGTCTGAAGTTTCAGGTCACTGCTCATTGCAAGTAGTTGATGTCAATTTTTCCGTATCGGGCATGGTCTCTATCGTCACTCTAATTGTTAGTGTTTTCCTGTTATATTCCATATCAAACTCAAAACACAACGTGAACAACGCTGATAATATATTGCATATTTCGTATCGAAAACCGGTAAAGTTCGTAACTGGTGACATGTCACGCCCTGGAGAAAGTTCATCACCATCGATCGAATGTCCGTGGCGCTTTTGCTTCCAAATAGACATATTGAAATGCACAGGGAACTTCGCGGTATGGCAATTATATGAACTTTACCTTGAAGAAAGTCTGTGACTTTAAACTGGCCGTACAACCAACAATAAACATGGCGGAGCAATGATACCGATTTCAGAGACTTCGATTTTTTTTTCATTGCGACCTCGACCGCTGGTGAGAGCGAGTCGTCTATTTTTTTCCCACTGGCTATTTGGCTTTGAATTTTCAATTGCCATCTTGCGCTAAGTTAAAGCTAAAAACAAGACGGGCGTTCTCTGTAAATCAATAAGCCTTTTGAATATGAAAAATCGGACATCTGAACCTCGACACGCAGCTTGAAAGTTGTTCTCCGAATCAGGACAGGGACATCGGCCCGGGACATCGGTGAGGCCGGATTTCACGTAGTAGCTATGAAACCGACGGCTCTGTCTATGGTTCGTTGTAAGAAACCATGCGATGTACGCTCCCTTGGGCCGTGGAATTTCGCCGTATCGCCTCTACAGACTACACCGTCTATTACCTAACCATGCTATTAAACAATCACACGATAGTTCAGTAACATATATCTTCATTAATCTACCGATCATCCACCGTCGAACACTTCGAAAACAATGGTCGCGGTCACGGATTCAAGGACGTTCACAAGAAGAAATGAATATACAATTAAAGCTGCAAGCAGCGTTGGCGGGGCCCAAGCGGTTGCCATGGTTGAAAAATCTTGCACTAATGATATTATGTGCAAAATTCGAGCTTGAAAAAGGAGGATTTTGAACATCATCTAATAGTTACTGTACATTTCACTTGGAATTTAATATTTGACGGAAAATCCAATATGGCGGCCAAATATGAAGGATGTAGCACTTGTGGTTACTAAGTTATGGACATATACTCATATTTAAGGGCGAAGGTCATCGATGTCACGTGACATTTTGTCAAAAAAATTGTAATGCTAAGTTATCCCTATATACCAAAAATCAGACCTCTAACTCTATTGGCTTGCCCAGAATTAGATATTGCATATTTAATGAGGCATGGCCTATGGTACCATAAGGTCTCCCATCATACCAAGTATGAAGGGTGTAGCCCATGTGGTTACTGAGTTATGGACATATATGTTTATTTGGGGTCAAAGGTCATTAAGGTCACGTGACATTTTGTCAAAAATATTGTATCCCATAGTTAACCATATATACCAAAAATCAGTCCTCTAGCTCTGTTTGCTTGCCCAAAATTAGATATGTGCATATTAAATGAGGCATGACATATGGTACCATAAGGTCTCCCATCATACCAAATATGAAGGGTGTAGCCCTTGTGGTTACTGAGCTATTGACATATATGTATATTTGAGGTCAAAGGTCATCAAGGTCACGTGACATATTGTCAAAAAAATTGTATCCCATAGTTATCCCTATATACCAAAAACCAGACCTCTAACTCTATTGGCTTGCCCAGAATTAGATATGTGCATAATAAATGAGGTTTAGAAACATGCTAGGGTCATAGGTCAAGTTCATCCTCAAAACATTGATTTGCAGTTTGATAACCTGTTGGTCATTGTTCAGTAGTGACAAGCCCCCGGCCCCCCAGGACACTCACATAGGCCAGAATAAGCCATTGGTATAGCTTAGCTGCAGAGGTATAGGGGAGGTCAAAGGTCATTGAAAAATCAGAAAAATAATACTTTAAAAATCTTCTTCTCAAAAACTGCCAGGTCAATTTCCTTGAAATTTAGTATATAGCATCTAGATAGTATGGCCTATAAAGTTTGCGAAAAGATTTTGGATCGGTCAAATTTTATGGAAATGGGACAGTAAAAAACATTTTCATTTCAAATTGTAGCCAGGTCACATGACTAATTAATATTCAAGACTAACATGCACTACCTCTCATTGACCTTAAACATTGTACCAAGTTTCAAAAAATTTCATTGAGCAGTTTCTAGAGATTAGGACTGACAAAAAAACGGCAGAAGAATAAGAAGAAAGTAGAATTTGAGCAATACCAATAGGGGCCTCGCCATGAGGGCGCTAAAGAAGAAGAAGAAAGTTGAACTCCTATAAAACCAATAGGGGCCCAGCCGGTCGGCTTGGGCCCCTAATAAGTGGCGCGCAGAATTATTAGGGGCCCAAGCCAACCGGCTGGGCCCCTATTGGTTTTATAGGAGTTCAACTTTCTTCTTCTTCTTCTTCTTCTTAGGGCCCAAGCCGACCGGCTGGGACCCTATTGTTATTGCTCAAGTTCTACTGACTTCCTCTTCTTCTTCTTCTGCCATTTCTTTGCTCACCTAGATCTCTCGAACGGCTGAACAAAAACTTCTCAAACTTGCAGGGGTAACAGATGATGGGTAGTACTCGTGCACCTGACCCTTGAAGTTTTAATTAGTCATGTGACCTGGCTACAATTTTGAAATGAAAATGTTTTTTACTGTCCCATTTCCATAAAATTGGACCGATCCAAAATCTTTTCGCAAACTTTATAGGCAATACTACCTAGATGCTATATATGAAATTTCAAGGAAATTGACCTGGCGGTTTTGAGAAGAAGATTTTTAAAGTATTATTTTTCTGATTTTTCAATGACCTTTGACCTCCCCTATACTTCTGCAGCTAAGCTATATCAATGGCTTATTCTGGCCTATGTAAGAGTCATATCTAATTCTGGGCAATCCAAGAGAGCCAGAGGTCTGATTTTGGTATATAGGGATAACCACGGAAAACAATTTTTTTAATAAATGTCACATGACTTCCATGACCTTTGACCTCAAACATACATATATGTCCATAACTAAGTAACCACAAGTGCTACAGCCTTCATATTTGGTATGATGGGAGACCTTATGACACTACATCTTGTACCTCATTAATTATGCGCATATCTAATTCTGAGCCAGCTAATAGAGCTAGAGGTCTGAATTTTGGTATATAGGCATAACTTAGCAATACAATTTTTTTGACAAAATGTCATGTGACCTTCATGACCTTGACCTTGAATATACGTATATGTCCATAACACAGTAACCACAAGTGCTACACCCTTCATATTTGGTATGATGGGAGACCTTATGACACCACATCCTGTACCTCATTAATTATGCGCATATCTAATTCTGAGCCAGCCAATAGAGCTAGAGGTCTGATTTTTGGTATATAGGGATAACTTAGCAATACAATTTTTTTGACAAAATATCACGTGGCCTCGATGACCTTTGACCTTGAATATACGTATATGTCCATAACTCAGTAACCACAAGTGCTACACCCTTCATATTTGGTATGATGGGAGACCTTATGACCAACACATCCTGTACCTCATTAATTATGCGCATATCTAATTCTGAGCCAGCCAATAGAGCTAGAGGTATGATTTTTGGTATATAGGAATAACTTAGCAATACAATTTTTTTGACAAAATATCACGTGACCTCGATGACCTTTGACCTTGAATATACGTATATGTCCATAACTCAGTAACCACAAGTGCTACACCCTTCATATTTGGTATGATGGGAGACCTTATGACACCACATGCTGTACCTCATTAATTATGCGCATATCTAATTCTGAGCCAGCCAATAGAGCTAGAGGTCTGATTTTTGGTATATAGGGATAACTTAGCATTACAATTTTTTTGACAAAATGTCATGTGACCTCGATGACCTTTGACCTTAAATATGAGTATATGTCCATAACTCAGTAACCACAAGTGCTACACCCTTCATATTTAGTATGATGGGAGACCTTATGACACCACATCCTGTACCTCATTAATTATGCGCATATCTAATTCTCAGCCAGTGAATGGAGCTAAAGGTCTGATTTTTGGTATATAGGGATAACTTAGGAATACAATTTTTTTGACAAAATGTCACGTGACCTTCATGACCTTTGACCTTGAATATACGTATATGTCCATAACTCAGTAACCACAAGTGCTACACCCTTCATATTTGGTATGATGGGAGACCTTATGACACCACATCCTGTACCTCATTAATTATGCGCATATCTAATTCTGAGCCAGCCAATAGAGCTAGAGGTCTGATTTTTGGTATATAGGGATAACTTAGCATTACAATTTTTTTGACAAAATATCACGTGACCTCGATGACCTTTGCCCTTAAATATGAGTATATGTCAATATTCACAAACCACAAGTGCTACACCCTTCATATTTGGCCGCCATATTGGATTTTACGTAAAACATGCAATTCCCACTGACACGTACAGTAACTATGAGATGATGTTCAAAATCATACTTTTCCAAGATCGAATTTTGCACATAATATCATTAGTACAAGATCTTTCAACCATGTTATCCGCTTGGGCCCCGCCAACGCTGCTTGCAGCTTTAATTAGGGGCCCAAGCCTACCGGCTGGGCCCCTATTGGTTTCGTAGGAATTCAACTTTCTTTAGGGGCCCAAGCCTACCGGCTGGGCCCCTATTGGTTTTATAGGAATTCAACTTTCTTCTACTTCTTCTTCTTCTTCTTCTTCCGCTCTTTTTTTGTCGACCTAGAACTCAAACACCGCTTACCGCAAACTTCTAAAACTTGCAGGGCTAATAGGTACCTATGAGATCTCGTGCACCTGGGTATACAAATTTCGATTGGTCACGTGACCTGGCGGCCATATTGGATTTTCCAAAAACCTAAAAATGGCTTCTCCAGAATACCCAGGGGTCTAGTCGATTTGAAATTTTTTGTATAGCAAGCATGGCCTAAGGTCTTAAGAATTTGCAAATAAAATCGCGTGCGGTCACGTGACCTTGGCCGCCATATTGGATTTTTGAAAAATACCAATTTAATCTTTAAAAATCTTCTTCTCCAGAACGAAAACACCGATTCGACTGAAATTTCATATATAACATCTTAAGTGTAATCTCTTTCAAGTTTGCGAAAGGCGTTTTGATCGGTCACGTGGTTTGGCCGCCATATTGGATTTTGAGAAAATCGTGATTTAATCTTCAAAAATCTTCTTCTCCAGAACAAACACACCAATTCAACTGAAATTTGACATGTAATATCTTAAGTGTGATCTCTTTCAAGTTTGCGAAAGGCGTTTTGATCGGTCACGTGGTTTGGCCGCCATATTGGATTTTGAGAAAATCGTGATTTAATCTTCAAAAATCTTCTTCTCCAGAACAAACACACCAATTCAACTGAAATTTGACATGTAATATCTTAAGTGTGATCTCTTTCAAGTTTGCGAAAGGCGTTTTGATCGGTCACGTGGTTTGGCCGCCATATTGGATTTTGAGAAAATCGTGATTTAATCTTCAAAAATCTTCTTCTCCAGAACAAACACACCAATTCAACTGAAATTTGACATGTAATATCTTAAGTGTGATCTCTTTCAAGTTTGCGAAAGGCGTTTTGATCGGTCACGTGGTCTGGCCGCCATATTGGATTTTTGCGAAAATCGTGATTTAATCTTTAAAAATCTTCTCCTCCAGAATCAACATACCGATTCGACTGAAATTTGACATGTAATATCTTAAGTGTGATCTCTTTCAAGTTTGCGAAAGGCGTTTTGATCGGTCACGTGGTTTGGCCGCCATATTGGATTTTGCTAAAATCGTGATTTAATCTTCAAAAATCTTCTTCTCCAGAACAAACACACCGATTCGACTGAAATTTGACATGTAATATCTTAAGTGTGATCTCTTTCAAGTTTGCGAAAGGCGTTAGGATCAGTCACGTGGTTTGGCCGCCATATTGGATTTTGCGAAAATCGTGATTTAATCTTCAAAAATCTTCTTCTCCAGAACAAACACACCGATTCGACTGAAATTTGACATGTAACATCTTAAGTGTGATCTCTTTCAAGTTTGCGAAAGGCTTCTAAAACTTGCAGGGCTAATAGGTACCTATGAGATCTCGTGCACCTGGGTATACAAATTTCGATTGGTCACGTGACCTGGCGGCCATATTGGATTTCCAAAAATCTAAAAATGGCTTCTCCAGAATACCTAGGGGTCTAGTCGATTTGAAATTTTTTGTATAGCAAGTATGGCCTAAGGTCTTAAAAATTTGCCAATAAAATCGCATGCGGTCACGTGACCTTGGCCGCCATATTGGATTTTTGAAAAATACCAATTTAATCTTTAAAAATCTTCTTCTCCAGAACCAAAACACCGATTCGACTAAAACTTCACATGTAACATCTTAAGTATGATCTCTTTCAAGTTTGCGAAAGGCGTTTTGATCAGTCACGTGGTTTGGCCGCCATATTGGATTTTGCGAAAATCATGATTTAATATTTAAAAATCTTCTTCTCCAGAACCAACACACTGATTCGACTGAAATTTGACATGTAACATCTTAAGTGTTGTCTCTTTCAAGTTTGCGAAAGGCGTTTTGATCGGTCTAGTGGTTTGGCCGCCATATTGGATTTTGCGAAAATCATGATTTAACCTTAAAAATCTTCTTCTCCAGAACCAACTCACTGATTTGACTGAAATTTGACATGTAACATCTTAAGTGTTGTCTCTTCCAAGTTTGCAAAAGGCGTTTTGATCGGTCACGTGGTTTGGCCGCCATATTGGATTTCGCGAAAATCATGATTTAATCTTTAAAAATTTTCCTCCCAACAACCAACACACCGATTGAGCTGAAATTTTATGTGTAACATCTTAAGTGTGATCTCTTTCAAGTTTGCGGAAGGCGTTTTGATCGGTCACGTGGTCTGGCCGCCATATTGGATTTTTGCGAAAATCATGATTTAACCTTAAAAATCTTCTTCTCCAGAACCAACTCACTGATTTGACTTAAATTTGACATGTAACATCTTTAGTGTTGTCTCTTTCAAGTTTGCGAAAGGCGTTTTGATCGGTCAAGTGGTTTGGCCGCCATATTGGATTTTGGAAAATCGTGATTAAATCTTTAAAAATCTTCTTCTCCAGAACCAACACACCGATTCGACTGAAATTTGACATGTAACATAAAAAGTGTGATCTCTTTCAAGTTTGCGAAAGGTGTTTTGATCTGTCACATGGTTTGGCCGCCATATTGGATTTTAGGAAAATCATGATTTAATCTTTAAAAATTTCCTCCCAACAACCAACACACCGATTGAGCTGAAATTTTATGTGTAACATCTTAAGTGTGATCCCTTTCAAGTTTGCAAAAGGCATTTTGATCGGTCACGAGGTTTTGCCGCCATATTGGATTTTCCGTAAATATTAAATTCCAAGTGCAAAGTACAGTAACTATTAGATGATGTTCAAAATCCTACTTTTGCAAGCTCGAATTTTGCACATAATATCATTAGTGCAAGATTTTTCAACCATGTTAACCGCTTGGGCCCCGCCAACGCTGCTTGCAGCTTTAATTAGGGGCCCAAGCCAACCGGCTGGGCCCCTATTGGTTTTATAGGAGTTCAACTTTCTTCTTCTTCTTCTCTTCTTCTTCTTCTACTTCTTCTTCTTCTTCCGCTCTTTTTTTGTCGACCTAGAACTCAAACACCGCTTACCGCAAACTTCTGAAACTTGCAGGGCTAATAGGTACCTATGAGATCTCGTGCACCTGGGTATACAAATTTGGATTGGTCACGTGACCTGGCGGCCATATTGGATTTTCGAAAAATATCGATTTAATTTTAAAAATCTTCTTCTCCAGAACCAACATACAGATTTAGCTGAAATTTTACTCATGTCATCCTTAGATTGATCTCTTTCAAGTTTGCGAAAGACGTTTGGATCGGTCGCGTGATTTGGCTGCCATCTTGGATTTTACGAAAATCGCAATTTAATCATTAAAAATCTTCTTCTCCAGAACCACACACCGATTTACCTGAAATTTTGCTCATGTCATCCTTAGAGTGATCTCTTTCAAGTTTGCGAAAGACGTTTGGATCGGTCACGTGATTTGGCCGCCATCTTGGATTTTACGAAAATCGCAATTTAATCATTAAAAATCTTCTTCTCCAGAACCAACACACCGATTTATTTGAAATTTTACTCATGTCATCCTTAGAGTGATCTCTTTTAAGTTTGCGAAAGACGTTTGGATCGGTCACGTGATTTGGCCGCCATCTTGGATTTTACGAAAATCGCAATTTAATCATTAAAAATCTTCTTCTCCAGAACCAACACACCGATTTACCTGAAATTTTACTCATGTCATCCTTAGAGTGATCTCTTTCAAGTTTGCGAAAGACGTTTTGATCGGTCACGTGATTTGGCCGCCATCTTGGATTTTACGAAAATCGCAATTTAATCATTAAAAATCTTCTTCTCCAGAACAAACACACCGATTTAACTGAAATTTTACTCATGTCATCCTTAGAGTGATCTCTTTCAAGTTTGCGAAAGACGTTTGGATCGGTCACGTGATTTGGCCGCCATCTTGGATTTTACGAAAATCGCAATTTAATCATTAAAAATCTTCTTCTCCAGAACAAACTCACCGATTTAACTGAAATTTTACTCATGTCATCCTTAGAGTGATCTGTTTCAAGTTTGCGAAAGACATTTGGATTGGTCACATGATTTGGCCGCCATCTTGGATTTTATGAAAATCGCAATTTAATCATTAAAAATCTTCTTCTCCAGAACAAACACACCGATTTAACTGAAATTTTACTCATGTCATCCTTAGAGTGATCTCTTTTAAGTTTGCGAAAGACATTTGGATCGGCCACATGATTTGGCCGCCACATTGGATTTTCGAAAAATCGCAATTTAATCATTCAAAAACTTCTTCTCCAGAACTAACACCAAAATCTTTTCGCAAACTTTATAGGCCATACTACTTGATGCTATATAATAAATTTCAAGGAAATTAACCAGGCAGTTTTTGAGAAGAAAATTTTTAAAGTATTATTTTTCTGATTTTTCAATGACCTTTGACCTCCCCTATACCTCTGCAGCTAAGCTATACAAATGGCTTATTCTGGCCTATGTAAGAGTCATATCTAATTCTGGGCAATCCAATAGAGCAAGAGGTCAGATTTTTGGTATATAGGGATAACTATGAAAAACAATTTTTTTAACAAAATGTCACATGACTTCGATGACCTTTGACCTCAAATATACATATACGTCCATAACTTAGGAACCACAAGTGCTACATCCTTCATATTTGGTAGGATGGGAGACCTTATGGTGCCATATCCGGTACCTCATTAAATATGCACATATCTAATTCTGGGCAAGCCAATAGAGCTAGAGGTCTGATTTTTGGTATATAGGCATAACTTAGCAATACAATTTTTTTGACAAAATGTCATGTGACCTCAATGACCTTTGACCTTAAATATACGTATATGTTCATAACTAAGTAACCACAAGTGCTACACCCTTCATATTTGGTATGATGGGAGACCTTATGGTGCCATATCCGGTACCTCATTAAATATGCACATATCTAATTCTGCGCAAGCCAATAGAGCTAGAGGTCTGATTTTTGGTATATAGGCATAACTTAGCAATACAATTTTTTTGACAAAATGTCATGTGACCTCGATGACCTTTGACCTTGAATATACGAGTGTATGTCCATAACTAAGTAACCACAAGTGCTACACCCTTCATATTTGGTATGATGGGAGACCTTATGACACCACATCCTGTACCTCATTAATTATGCGCATATCTAATTCTGAGCCAGCCAATAGAGCTAGAGGTCTGATTTTTGGTATACAGGGATTACTTAGCCATACAATTTTTTTGACAAAATATCACGTGACCTCGATGACCTTTGACCTTGAATATACGTATACGTCCATAACTCAGTAACCACAAGTGCTACAGCCTTCATATTTGGTATGATGGGAGACATTATGGTACCAAAGGTCATGCCTCATTAAATATGCACATATCTAATTCTGGGCAAGCCAATAGAGTTAGAGGTCTGGTTTTTTGATATATAGTTATAACTATGGGATACAATTTTTTTGACAAAATGTCACGTGACCTTCATGACCTTTGACCTTGAATATACGTATATGTCCATAACTCAGTAACCACAAGTGCTACACCCTTCATATTTGGTATGATGGGAGACCTTATGACACCACATCCTGTACCTCATTAATTATGCGCATATCTAATTCTGAGCCAGCCAATAGAGCTAGAGGTCTGATTTTTGGTATATAGGGATAACTTAGCATTACAATTTTTTTGACAAAATGTCACATGACCTCGATGACCTTTGCCCTTAAATATGAGTATATGTCAATATTCAGTAACAACAAGTGCTACACCCTTCATTTTTGGCCGCCATATTGGATTTTACGTAAAAAATGCAATTCCCACTGACACGTACAGTAACTATGAGATGATGTTCAAAATAATACTTTTCCAAGATCGAATTTTGCACATAATATCATTAGTGCAAGATCTTTCAACCATGTTATCCGCTTGGGCCCCGCCAACGCTGCTTGCAGCTTTAATTAGGGGCCCAAGCCTACCGGCTGGGCCCCTATTGGTTTTATAGGAGTTCAATATTTAGGGGCCCAAGCCTACCGGCTGGGCCCCTATTGGTTTTATAGGAGTTCAATATTCTTCTTCTTGTTCTTCCGCTCTTTTTTTGTCGACCTAGAACTCAAACACCGCTTACCGCAAACTTCTGAAACTTGCAGGGCTAATAGGTACCTGTAAGATCTCGTGCACCTGGGTATACAAATTTCGATTGGTCACGTGACCTGGCGGCTATATTGGATTTTCCGAAAACCTACAATTGGCTTCTCCAGAATACCCAGGGGTCTAGTCGATTTGAAATTTTTTGTATAGCAAGCATGGCCTAAGGTCTTAAGAATTTGCAAATAAAATCGCGTGCGGTCACGTGACCTTGGCCGCCATATTGGATTTTTGAAAAATACCAATTTAATCTTTAAAAATCTTCTTCTCCAGAACCAATACACCGATTCGACTGAAATTTCACATGTAACATCTTAAGTGTGATCTCTTCAAAGTTTGCGAAAGGCGTTTGGATCGGTCACGTGGTTTGGCCGCCATATTGGATTTTGAGAAAATCGTGTTTAATCTTCAAAAATCTTCTTCTCCAGAATCAATACACCGATTTGACTGAAATTTGACATGTAACATCTTAAGTGTGATCTCTTTCAAGTTTGCGAAAGGCGTTTTGATCGGTCACGTGGTCTGGCCGCCATATTGGATTTTTGCGAAAATCATGATTTAATCTTTAAAAATCTTCTTCTCCAGAACCAACACACCGATTCGACTGAAATTTCACATGTTACATCTTAAGTGTGATATCTTTCAAGTTTGCGAAAGGCATCTTGATCGGTCACGTGACCTGGCGGCCATATTGGATTTTGCTAAAATCATGATTTAATCTTTAAAAATCTTCTTCTCCAGAACCAATACACCACTTCGACTGAAATTTGACATGTAACATCTTAAGTGTGATTTCTTTCAAGTTTGCGAAAGGCGTTTTGATCGGTCACGTGGTCTGGCTGCCATATTGGATTTTTGCAAAAATAGTGATTTAATCTTTAAAAATCTTCTTCTCCAGAACCAACACACCGATTCGACTGAAATTTGACATGTAACATCTTAAGTGTGATATCTTTCAAGTTTGCAAAAGGCGTTTTGATCGGTCACGTGACCTGGCGGCCATATTGGATTTTGCTAAAATCATGATTTAATCTTTAAAAATCTTCTTCTCCTGAACCAATACACCGATTCGACTGAAATTTGACATGTAACATCTTATGTGTGATCTCTTTCAAATTTGCGAAAGGCTTTTTGATCGGTCATGTGTTTGGCCACCATATTGGATTTAAGGAAAATCATGATTTAATCTTTAAAAATTTTCTTCTCCCTAACCAAGGCACCGATTCGACTGAAATTTGACATCTAACATCTTAAGTGTGATCTCTTTCAAGTTTGCGAAAGGCATCTTGATCGGTCACGTGGTTTGGCCGCCATATTGGATTTTGCAAAAATTGTGATTTAATCTTTAAAAATCTTCAACTCCAGAACCAACACACCGATTCCACTGAAATTTGACATCTAACATCTTAAGTGTGATCTCTTTCAAGTTTGTGAAAGGCATCTTGATCGGTCACGTGGTTTGGCCGCCATATTGGATTTTAGGAAAATCATGATTTACTCTTTAAAAATTTCCTTCTCCACAACCAACCCATCGATTGAGCTGAAATTTTATGTATAACATCTTAAGTGTGATCTCTTTCAAGTTTGCGAAAGGCATCTTGATCGGTCACGTGGAATGGCCGCCATATTGGATTTTGCGAAAATCGTGATTTAATCTTTAAAAATCTTCATCTCCAGAACCAACAACCGATTCAACTGAAATTTCACATGTAACATCTTATGTGTGATCTCTTTCAAGTTTGCGAAAGGCGTTTGGATCGGTCACGTGGTTTGGCCGCCATATTGGATTTTAGGAAAATCATGATTTAATCTATAAAAATTTTCTTCTCCACAACAAACACACTGATTGAGCTGAAATTTTATGTGTAACATCTTAAGTGTGATCTCTTTCAAGTTTGCAAAAGTGAAAGGCGTGGATCGGTCACGTGGTTTGGCTGCCATATTGGATTTTCCGTAAAATATTAAATTCCAAGTGAAACGTACAGTAACTATTAGATGATGTTCAAAATCCTACTTTTTCAAGCTCGAATTTTGCACATAATATCATTAGTGCAAGATTTTTCAACCATGTTAACCGCTTGGGCCCCGCCAACGCTGCTTGCAGCTTTAATTAGGGGCCCAAGCCGACCGGCTGGGCCCCTATTGGTTTTATAGGAGTTCAACTTTCTTCTTAGGGGCCCAAGCCGACCGGCTGGGACCCTATTGTTATTGCTCAAGTTCTACTACTTCCTCTTCTTCCTCTTTTTCTTCTTCTTCTGCCGATTCTTTGTCGACCTAGATCTCTTAAACGGCTGAACGAAAACTTCTCAAACTTGTAGGACTAATAGGTGTCAATAAGTACTCGTGCATCTGACCCTTTAAATTTTGATTAATCACGTGACTTGGCGGTCATATTGGATTTTCCAAAAACCTAAAAAAAGCTTCTCCAGAAGACCTAGGGGTCTAGTTGATTTGAAATTTTTTGTATAGCAAGCATGATTTAAGGTCTTTAGAATTTGCAAATAAAATCGCATGCGGTCACGGGACCTTGGCCGCCATATTGGATTTTCTAAAATACTCATTTAATCTTTAAAAATCTTCTTCTCCAGAACCAAAACACCGATTAAGCTCAAATTTTACTCATGTCATCCTTTAAATGATCATTTTCAAGTTTGCGAAAAACATTTTGATTGGTCACGTGGTTTGGCTGCTATATTGGATTTTGTGAAATCACAATTTAATCTTTAAAAATCTTCTTCTCCAGAACCAATCCACCGATTGAACTAAAATTGTACACATCTCATCTAAAGTGCGATCTCTTTCAAGTTTGCGAAAGGCGTTTGGCTCGGTCACGTGGTTTGGCCGCCATATTGGATTTTGCAAAAATCATAATTTAATCTTTATAAATCTTCTTCTCCAGAAGCGAAACACTGATTAAGCTCAAATTTTTCTCATGTCATCCTTACAGTGATATCTTTCAAGCTTGCAAAAAGCTTTTTGATCGGTCTCGTGGTTTGGCCACCATATTTGATTTTGTGAAATCGCAATTTAATCTTTCAAAATCTTCTCCTCCAGAACAAATACACCGATTGAACTAAAATTTTACACTTATTTTCCTTGGTGGTAGTCCTTTTAAGTTTGCGAAAGGCATTTTAATCAGTCACGTAATTTGGCCGCCATATTGGATTTTGTGTAAATCTCAATTTAATCTTTAAAAATCTTCTTCTCAAAAACCAATACACAGATTCAACTGAAATTTTACTAATATCTTTCTTAGTGCGATCTCTTTCAAGTTTGTGAAAGGCATTTGGATCGGTTAAGTCCCCCCAATGTTCATAAGGCTGCAGTTTGAAACCTCTTCAGTCAGAAGATCGATCAGTGATGCATGTTATATTGTACACTTGAAAGTCAAAGACGACACGACAGACTGCAATGCCCGCTGTCAAATTCAGCTAGCAGTCACACGAACCCTAATCTCAGCCCCTTGTGTAAGGCAACATTGATGCCAGGTTTTGTACGCCAGGGTGACGTTGTCAAGTATACTGCCACAGAAGTACTTAGAGGAGTGTGCCACTAGCTTTAAGGGGTGGCCGACTGCTGTGATTGACTGAATAAGAGCGGGACAAGGTCCCGCCAGGGCACAATTACTGGGGTCTACGCACAGCTAATATGTGAGTGTCAAGGATCATAAATGAAGCTGTTCGGGTAATTTTATATGTAGGTGTCTGAATGCACGCTCACTTGTTCATCACGAGTAAAAAAGAAAGATACATGACATTGCAAGGTGTGGTGATTTTTTTGTTTCTCTATCTGACATGCATGGAGTGGCCCTGGTGTGTTGTGTAACTGAGAGCATGTAGCTCATTAAAAATGTAAACAAGACCGCATCAAGCCCAGCTGTTAATGTCGTAAAAATCGCTGATACATATCGATTGAAACAACACCTTGTTCTGCAGCTTGATCGAATGTCACTGTAATTGCTTTGTGCCATTGCACGCCCGGTCTGTGAAATCGCCGAAATTTACCCGATATTTATCAGCGATTTTGGGACTCTAATATCGATACCAGACGATACTAGAATGACTTGCCCTGTGCCTCTTTACGCTGGATCCGTGAAATCTCCTATATAATTTACCCGATATTTATCGGCAATTTTGGGACTCTAATATCAATACTAGACGATAGTAGAATGACTTGCCCTGTGCTTCGGTATGTCAGATCTGTACAATCGCCGTTATTTACTCGATGTTTATCGGCAATTTTTGGACTCTAATATCGATAGTAGACAATACTAGAATGACTTGCCCTGTTCCTCGGCACGCAAGGTCAGTGAAATTACCGATATTTACCAGATATATAGTTATCGGCGATTTGGGGAGTCTAATATCGAAATCAGACGATACTAGATTCTGTCAAATTGCGGTAAATATCCGATATATATCGGAAATTACACCACCTTACAGTTCTTGTCAAGCCCGACTTCCAAGGACTGACTCTTACTTTGATACTGAACGATATAGATTCTGTCAAATTGCGGGGAAATATCCGATATTGGAGATTTCACCACCTTACAGTTTTGGTCAAACCCAACTTCCAAGGACTGACTCTAGCGTCGATACTAGACGATATAAATTCTGTCAAATCGCGAATAAATGTCTGGTATATATCGGAGATTTCACCACATTACAGGTTTTGCCAAACCCGACTTCAAAGTACTGACTCTAGTTTCGATACTAGACGATACTAGCTAGATTTTGTCAAATCGCGGGTTAATGTCCGATATATATCGAATATTTCACCACCTTATAGTCCTGGTCAAACCCGACTTCCAAGGACTGACTCTAGCTTCGATATAAATTCTGTCAAATCTTGGGTAAATACAAGGATCATGAATGAAGCTATTTGGGCAATTTTAAATGAAGGTGTCTGAATGCAGCCGTATTTTTTTTAACAGAGATAAGGCGCGCAGGTTTAGACTGCAATGTATTGGCTGCTGTCAACTTGAGCCGGCATTCATGCAAACCATAATCCCGGCCCCTACGCTGTGTAAAAAGGCGTTGGTCAGAAGCATTGATAATAACTTATAACAAGCTATATGCATCGATTATGTGTTTTACGTTCATATCAGAGAGTAAAGTCTGTCATCGCGCTGTAAAATCTGGTCCATACTACAACGAAAAATAATTGTCGCGAGCTCATTTTTCAGTTATTGATGTTTGTCATGTGATGATTAATATATCATTACAATACCTACGACAACAACACGCTGGAGCACAGTCGTGGTGACGATGAAGTAAGGGTGTTTTATTGGATAAACATTATAGGCTGTTTGTCATAAACATTTTGAAATCGGAAAGTGAGAGGTAAAATAATTGTAGAAAACTGTATTGCGTCACTGTTGCTGAAATCACAGGCTATCGACTCAATGCCGGCGATTTGAAAAATCGTCACTCACAGCCTGCAGGTAAATGGTTAATCAGACCTGGACGCTCTTGCCATTGTTCTAGGTCTAAATAGGTGCGACCATATCAGTTGTTAGTGTAGCTGTTCAGAATGTTTGTTTGCGCAGCTTATTACAGTGGGAACACTCAGTAAACATGCACTTCCTGAATTCCAAGGTTTGAATATTTAAGCATGTGGACTTGAGTGAGACCAAGTTCAGAAACAAAAATGCTAGAAACGTTTGCTCCAAGTACTACTACTGTCACTATTTAGTCTCAACTCCATGACTAATTTAGCACTTTCCTTGTGTATTTATCCAAAATACTCTACATTAGGTGCCATACAATAAATTCTTTGTTTGCCGTTCGCGTGCGGGTAGGATTTTCAATGGACTAAATCTGAAAAACAAACATAAATCGCCTGCTTGAAAATAAGGCGCGTTGTGCCCTTCCTTTGTTCGCAATGACGCAGGCAGTGTTTCCGCAGCCCGCATGCAAAAATCGCAAATGCGAGAAAAAAGTAGTGTTTGGCGAGAACATTTCGGCAAAAATTAGCCAAACTTGCGAATCGAATATTGCACCATGACGTCATCACTTTGTCTGTCCACGCGCTGTCCTGCATTCAACTTGATACGTAATGCTTTATCTCTGTGCATCCCTGACCTTATGCGTCAGAAGATAGTATTTGTAACACATACAGTAATGAATAAAATTGTGACGAAATAGCTCACAATCTAAAAGTACCCATATGTTTACCATGACCATAAAATGTTACTAAGTTTTGGGTTGGACAACTTCGCACAATGTGTCTACAGATTATATACTGCGTGCACTGTGCAGTACAGTGTCGTTGTCAACACTGAAGGATCGAAGTGACGGTGAAACTAAGCAAAAACGGCAAACTTTCGTTTTTGACTTAAGAAGCTCCACAAATATTGGAGAGAAACCACCCCTAACGTAGGTTCTAAGCGCAAGTAAAGCTATGAAATAGAAAGAAAGTTTATGATGAGAGTAGGAAAGTCGACTGGAATTTGTAAAGTTAGGAACGGCATGGTCAAAAGCATACAGCTTTTTTTTCAACGTAGAGCGAGTAAGGCATTCCTGAACGGTGAAAATGTTGGTGGTGTATTGCTGCCAACAAGAAAATATCTTTACTGACGTTAGGAACTTGTGTGAATTGGCTTCCTTAAAAATTCGCAAGAATTCCAGTGTATTCTGACGTGATATTGTAAACAGATTTTCAGAGAAGGCGCTCGCTCGTCCGCCGAGTACAGTCGACCTACTTCCGCATTCATATTGTGCAAATGCGCAAGTCTTGTCGCGATTTTTAACTTGACCGTCAGTGAAACAAAAAGATGTTTCTCCATATCAAATCATTATGTTTTTTATATTTTAGGATTCTCTTTACATAATAGACATGAACATTTGGATTTATGATCCGTGATTTCCGCGATCCCTGGCATGATTCAAGCTGGCCGTGAATACGCACTGACGTTTTTGGCTGGCCATGTGCGCTGTCAGAGCATCGCTTGCTAAATTCATGGAGCTACCAAAGCTCCATGCTAAATTTAAGCGTAAAGCAAATGTATCAAAAGTCTAAAATGCACACTTTTCTCAAGTCTGAGAGTATTTTACTTTTGAAATGCTATGAGAGTGGATATCTAATTTGTTTGATATAACTGGTATGCTGAAGCAGGTTTCGTGCCGTTGTCTATAGCGCGATATGTACAGTACAGCACTGATACTAGCGATTACAGGTTTGTTACTAAATATAGCTGCATCGCATACGCCTAACTTTTGACAAGTATAACTAGCCTTTAAAGTTACAGCTAAGGGAGCATTTCACTCAACAGAAACAGTGCTCAGGACTAGTATTATTTGACACTTAAAAAGGAGGATTCGTACTCATGATTTGTTCAGCGACCCACTCTTCTTACCGTAAAAATTGTAATCTTATAAAAGAGACAGTAGTTTCAACTTTTACCACGATGTTTAGCATTTGTTTCCTGAGTGACAACTCCATACTTTGTTATGCCAGTAACTTTTGCAGTTTAATATTTGGACTTTTCAGGTTTTGAAGAACACCTTTTTGTTCTACCCAACATTTTGAAATTCATAGTGTACAGGTCATCAAAACAACTGGTACGCCAAGAAAAACAAAACGTTTCTTTCTTATCCTAGACATATTTCAAAAATCATGTGGTGACACGCGTTTCTTTTTTCATTCTTCAATCAACAACGCGGGAAAAAATGACAACAACATACGAATGCACGCAGAGATAAATGTACAGCAGTGTTGCTTTATTATTTTTGTACAGCAACAGTTCAGCGGTTTGACTTTAGTGCAGCATTTGCAAATTTTTCACAGAGTAATATAAGAGTGAAATACGTGTACAGTTCTGAATGGAATGTTAGTGTCAATTATTTAGTTTACGGTTCTGTTTTATACATGCACTATCGTGATGTATTTTTTGCAGCTTTTTTTTCATTTATTTCCTCATGAGCAAAAAATAGGTGGACGCAGCAGATCTGAATTGACACGCGCGAGGATTAGAAAAAAACTTTATTTTTCTTGTCATCACATCAGTCTGTATGGCTTACAAGTGACCACACAATCAGTGGAAACTTATTGTAATGCTATTTCCCATTTGTCTATGACACACACTTTTCAAAGTCATGTAAATGGGAAATGGGGAAAACGATCTTTGACACGAAATTTTCATGTATAACAACTAGTTTAAGGATTTATCAACACATAAGACACATGGTAAATTTCCAGAATGAGCTATGATGGTATACATCAATTGTACTTAAAATTCTTGTTCGCCTCTCTCTGTCAAGCATACTTTTCAAAATCATTTAAAATGAGAATTGAGATGCGTGAGCTTTTAAATGTATTTTCAAATGTGTTAACAACTAATCTAAAGATTTCTCCACACACGAGACACATGGAAGCTCAAAATATGCACATAGTATCATCAGTGCAAGTACTTTCAACCATGGCAACCGCTTGGGCCCCGCCAACGCTGCTTGCAGCTTTAATTAGGGGCCCAAGCCGACCGGCTGGGCCCCTATTGGTTTTATAGGAGTTCAATACTTCTTTAGGGGCCCAAGCCTACCGGCTGGGCCCCTATTGGTTTTATAGGAGTTCAATATTTAGGGGCCCAAGCCGACCGGCTGGGCCCCTATTGGTTTTATAGGAGTTCAACTTTCTTCTTCTACTTCTTCTTCTTCTTCTTCTTCTTCTCTTCCGCTCTTTTTTTGTCGACCTAGAACTCAACCACCGCTTACCGCAAACTTCTGAAACTCTGCAGGGCTAATAGGTACCTATGAGATCTCGTGCACCTGGGTATACAAATTTCGATTGGTCATGTGACCTGGCAGCCATATTGGATTTTCCAAAAACCTAAAAATGGCTTCTCCAGAATACCAGGGGTCTAGTCGATTCGAAATTTTTTGTATAGCAAGCATGGCCTAAGGTCTTAAGAATTTGCCAATAAAATCGCATGCGGTCACGTGACCTTGGCCGCCATATTGGATTTTGCGAAAATCGTGATTTAATCTTTAAAAATCTTCTTCTCCAGAACCAAAACACAGATTTGACTGAAATTCCACATGTAACATCTTAAGTGTGATCTCTTTCAAGTTTGCGAAAGGCGTTTTGATCGGTCACGTGGTTTGGCCGCCATATTGGATTTTGCAAAATCGTGATTTAATCTTCAAAAATCTTCTTCTCCAGAACAAACACACCGATTCAACTGAAATTTGACATGTAGCATCTTAAGTGTGATCTCTTTCAAGTTTGCGAAAGGCGTTTTAATCGGTCACGTGGTCTGGCCGCCATATTGGATTTTTGCGAAAATCGTGATTTAATCTTTAAAAATCTTCTTCTCCAGAACCAACACACCGATTCGACTGAAATTTGACATATAACATCTTAAGTGTGATCTCTTTCAAGTTTGCGAAAGGCGTTTTGATCGGTCACTTGGTCTGGCCGCCATATTGGATTTTGCGAAAAATCTGATTTAATTGTTGAAAATCTTCTTCTCCAGAACCAACACACCGATTCGACTGAAATTTGACATGTAACATCTTAGGTGTAATCTCTTTCGAGTTTGCGAAAGGCGTTTTGATCGGTCACATGGTTTGGCCGCCATATTGGATTTTGCGAAAATCGTGATTTAATCTTTAAAAATCTTCTACTCCAGAACCAATACACAGATTCGATTGAAATTTGACATGTAACATCTTTAGTGTGATCTCTTTCAAGTTTGCGAAAGGCCTTTTGATTGGTCACGTGGTTTGGCCGCCATATTGGATTTTTCGAAAATCGTGATTTAATCTTTAAAAATCTTCTTCTCCCGAACAAACATCGAATTGACTGAAATTTTGCATATACCATCTTTAAAGTGATGTGTTTCAAGTTTGTGAAATAGGTTTTGATCGGTCTCGTGGTTTGGCCGCCATATTGGATTTTCCGTAAAATATTAAATTCCAAGTGAAACGTACAGTAACTATTAGATGATGTCCAAAATCCTACTTTTTCAAGCTCGAATTTTGCACATAATATCATTATTGCAAGATTTTTCAACCATGTTCACCGCTTGGGCCCCGCCAACGCTGCTTGCAGCTTTAATTAGGGGCCCAAGCCTACCGGCTGGGCCCCTATTGGTTTCGTAGGAGTTCAACTTTCTTACTTTCTTCTTTTCTTCTACTGCTTCTTCTTCCGCTCTTTTTTTGTCGACCTAGAACTCAAACACCGCTTACCGCAAACTTCTGAAACTTGCAGGGCTAATAGGTACCTATGAGATCTTGTGCACCTGGGTATAGAAATTTCGATTGGTCACATGACCTGGCGGCCATATTGGATTTTCCAAAAACCTAAAATGGCTTCTCCAGAATACCCAGGGGTCTAGTCGATTTAAAATTTTTGTATAGCAAGCATGGCCTAAGGTCTTTAAAATTTGCCAATAAAATCGCGTGCGGTCACGTGACCTTGGCCGCCATATTGGATTTTGAAAAATACCAATTTAATCTTTAAAAATCTTCTTCTCCAGAACCAAAACACCGATTCGACTGAAATTTCACATGTAACATCTTAAGTGTGATGTCTTTCAAGTTTGCGAAAGGCGTTTTGATCGGTCACGTGGTTTGGCCGCCATATTGGATTTTGAGAAAATCGTGATTTAATCTTCAAAAATCTTCTTCTCCAGAACCAACACACAGATTCGACTGAAATTCGACATGTAACATCTTAAGTGTGATCTCTTTCAAGTTTGCGAAAGGCGTTTGGATCGGTCATGACGTTTGGCCGCCATATTGGATTTTGCGAAAATCATGATTTAATCTTTAAAAATCTTCTTCTCCAGAACCAACACACAGATTCGACTGAAATTCGACATGTAACATCTTAAGTGTGATATCTTTCAAGTTTGCGAAAGGCGTTTTGATCGGTCACGTGGTTTGGCCGCCATATTGGATTTTAGGAAAATCATGATTTAATCTTTAAAAATTTTCTTCTCCAAAACCAACACACCAATTCCAACGAAATTGAACATGTAACATCTTAAGTGTGATCTCTTTCAAGTTTTCGAAAGGCGTTTTGATCGGTCACGTGGTTTGGCCGCCATATTGGATTTTGCTAAAATCGTGATTTAATCTTTGAAAATCTTCTTCTCCAGAACCAACACACCGATTTGACTGAAATTTTGCATAGACCATCTTAAGTGTAATATCTTTCAAGTTTGCGAAAGGCGTTTTGATTGGTCACGTGGTTTGGCCGCCATATTGGATTTTCTGTAAAATATTAAATTCCAAGTGAAACGTACAGTAACTATTAGATGATGTCCAAAATCCTACTTTCAAGCTCCAATTTTGCACATAGTATCATTAGTGCAAGATTTTTCAACCGTGTTAACCGCTTGGGCCCCGCCAACGCTGCTTGCAGCTTTAATTAGGGGCCCAAGCCGACCGGCTGGGCCCCTATTGGTTTTATAGGAGTTCAACTTTCTTCTACTTCTTCTTCTTCTTCTTCTTCCGCTCTTTTTTTGTCGACCTAGAACTCAAACACCGCTTACCGCAAACTTCTGAAACTTGCAGGGCTAATAGGTACCTATGAGATCTCGTGCACCTGGGTATACAAATTTCGATTGGTCACGTGACCTGGCGGCCATATTGGATTTTCCAAAATCTAAAAATGGCTTCTCCAGATAACCTAGGGGTCTAGTCGATTTGAAATTTTTTGTATAGCAAGCATGGCCTAAGGTCTTTAAAATTTGCCAGTGAAATCGCATGCGGTCACGTGACCTTGGCCGCCATATTGGATTTTTGAAAAATACCAATTTAATCTTTAAAAATCTTCTTCTCCAGAACCAAAACACCGATTCGACTAAAATTTCACATGTAACATCTCAAGTGTGATCTCTTTCAAGTTTGCGGAAGACGTTTTGATCGGTCACGTGGTCTGGCCGCTATATTGGATTTTGCGAAAATCGTGATTTAATCTTCAAAAATCTTCTTCTCCAGAACCAACACACCGATTCGACTAAAATTTCACATGTAACATCTTAAGTGTGATCTCTTTCAAGTTTGCGAAAGGCGTTTTGATCGGTCATGTGGTTTGGCCGCCATATTGGATTTTGCGAAAATCGTGATTTAATCTTTAAAAATCTTCTTCTCCAGAACCAACACACCGATTCTACTGAAATTTGATATGTAACATCTTAAGTGTGATCTCTTTCCAGTTTGCAAAAGGCTTTTGATCGGTCACGTGGTCTGGCTGCCATATTGGATTTTGCGAAAATCGCGATTTAATCTTCAAAATCTTCTTCTCCAGAACCAACACACCGATTCTACTGAAATTTGATATGTAACATCTTAAGTGTGATCTCTTTCCAGTTTGCGAAAGGCGTTTTGATCGGTCATGTGGTTTGGCCGCCATATTGGATTTTTGCGAAAATCATGATTTAATCTTTAAAAATCTTCTTCTCCAGAACCAACCCATCGATTTGACTTAAATTTGACATGTAACATCTTAAGTGTTGTCTCTTTCAAGTTTGCGAAAGGCGTTTTGATCGGTCACGTGGTTTGGCCACCATATTGGATTTTCCGTAATATATTAAATTCCAAGTGAAACGTACAGTAACTATTAGATGATGTTCAAAATCCTACTTTTGCAAGCTCGAATTTTGCACATAATATCATTAGTGCAAGATTTTTCAACCATGTTAACCGCTTGGGCCCCGCCAACGCTGCTTGCAGCTTTAATCTTCTTCTTCTTCTTCTTCCGCTCTTTTTTTGTCGACCTAGAACTCAACCACCGCTTACCGCAAACTTCTGAAACTTGCAGGGCTAATAGGTACCTATGAGATCTCGTGCACCTGGGTATACAAATTTCGATTGGTCACGTGACCTGGCGGCCATATTGGATTTTCCAAAAACCTAAAAATGGCTTCTCCAGAAGACCCAGGGTCTAGTCGATCTGAAATTTTTTGTATAGCAAGCATGGCCTAAGGTCTTAAGAATTTGCTAATAAAATCGCATGCGGTCACGTGACCTTGGCCGCCATATTGGATTTTGCGAAAATCGTGATTTAATCTTTAAAAATCTTCTTCTCCAGAACCAAAACACCGATTTGACTGAAATTTCACATGTAACATCTTAAGTGTGATCTCTTTCAAGTTTGCGAAAGGCGTTTTGATCGGTCACGTGGTTTGGCCGCCATTTTGGATTTTGCAAAAATCGTGATTTAATCTTCAAAATCTTCTTCTCCAGAACCAACACACCGATTCAACTGAAATTTGACACGTAACATCTTAAGTGTGATCTCTTTCAAGTTTGCGAAAGGCGTTTTAATCGGTCACGTGGTCTGGCCGCCATATTGGATTTTTGCGAAAATCGTGATTTAATCTTTAAAAATCTTCTTCTCCAGAACCAACACACCGATTCGACTGAAATTTGACATATAACATCTTAAGTGTGATCTCTTTCAAGTTTGCGAAACGCGTTTTGATCGGTCACATGGTCTGGCCGCCATATTGGATTTTGCGAAAAATCTGATTTAATTGTTGAAAATCTTCTTCTCCAGAACCAACACACCGATTCGACTGAAATTTGACATGTAACATCTTAAGTGTGATCTCTTTCAAGTTTGCGAAAGGCGTTTTGATCGGTCACATGGTCTGGCCGCCATATTGGATTTTGCGAAAAATCTGATTTAATTGTTGAAAATCTTCTTCTCCAGAACCAACACACCGATTCGACTGAAATTTGACATGTAACATCTTAAGTGTAATCTCTTTCGAGTTTGCGAAAGGCGTTTTGATAGGTAACATGGTTTTGGCCGCCATATTGGATTTTGCGAAAATCGTGATTTAATCTTTAGAAATCTTCTACTCCAGAACCAATACACAGATTCGATTGAAATTTGACATGTAACATCTTTAGTGTGATCTCTTTCAAGTTTGCGAAAGGCCTTTTGATCGGTCACGTGGTTTGGCCGCCATATTGGATTTTTTGAAAATCGTGATTTAATCTTTAAAAATCTTCTTCTCCCGAACAAACATCTCATTGACTGAAATTTTGCATATACCATCTTTAAAGTGATGTGTTTCAAGTTTGTGAAATAGGTTTTGATCGGTCTCGTGGTTTGGCCGCCATATTGGATTTTCCGTAAAATATTAAATTCCAAGTGAAACGTACAGTAACTATTAGATGATGTTCAAAATCCTACTTTTTCAAGCTCGAATTTTGCACATAATATCATTATTGCAAGATTTTTCAACCATGTTCACCGCTTGGGCCCCGCCAACGCTGCTTGCAGCTTTAATTAGGGGCCCAAGCCTACCGGCTGGGCCCCTATTGTTTTCGTAGGAATTCAACTTTCTTCTTCTTCTTCTTTTTCTTCCGCTCTTTTTTTGTCGACCTAGAACTCAAACACCGCTTACCGCAAACTTCTGAAACTTGCAGGGCTAATAGGTACCTATGAGATCTCGTGCACCTGGGTATACAAATTTCGATTGGTCACGTGACCTGGCGGCCATATTGGATTTTCCAAAAATCTAAAAATGGCTTCTCCAGATAACCTAGGGTCTAGTCGATTTGAAATTTTTTGTATAGCAAGCATGGCCTAAGGTCTTAAGAATTTGCCAATAAAATCGCATGCGGTCACGTGACCTTGGCCGCCATATTGGATTTTTGAAAATTACCAATTTAATCTTTAAAAATCTTCTTCTCCAGAACCAAAACACCGATTCGACTAAAACTTCACATGTAACATCTTAAGTATGATCTCTTTCAAGTTTGCGAAAGGCGTTTTGATCGGTCACGTGGTTTGGCCGCCATATTGGATTTTGCGAAAATCATGATTTAATCTTTAAAAATCTTCTTCTCCAGAACCAACACACCGATTCTACTGAAATTTGATAAGTAACATCTTAAGTGTGATCTCTTTCAAGTTTGCGAAAGGCGTTTTGATCGGTCACGTGGTTTGGCCGCCATATTGGATTTTGCGAAAATCGTGATTTAATCTTCAAAAATCTTCTTCTCCAGAACCAACACACCGATTCTACTGAAATTTGATATGTAACATCTTAAGTGTGATCTCTTTCAAGTTTGCGAAAGGCGTTTTGATCGGTCACGTGGTTTGGCCGCCATATTGGATTTTGCAAAAATCGTGATTTAATCTTCAAAAATCTTCTTCTCCAGAACCAACACACCGATTCCACTGAAATTTGACATGTAACATAAAAAGTGTGATCTCTTTCAAGTTTGCGAAAGGCGTTTTGATCGGTCATGTGGTCTTACCGCCATATTGGATTTTTGCGAAAATCATGATTTAATCTTTAAAAATCTTCTTCTCCAGAACCAACTCACCGATTTGACTTAAATTTGACATGTAACATAAAAAGTGTGATATCTTTCAAGTTTGCGAAAGGCGTTTTGATCGGTCACGTGGTTTGGCCGCCATATTGGATTTTGTGAAAATCGTGATTAAATCTTTAAAAATCTTCTTCTCCAGAACCAACACACTGATTCGACTGAAATTTGACATGTAACATCTTAAGTGTGATCTCTTTCAAGTTTGCGAATGGCGTTTTGATCGGTCACGTGGTTTTGCCGCCATATTGGATTTTAGGAAAATCATGATTTAATCTTTAAAAATTTTCCTCTCCACAACCAACACACCGATTGAGCTGAAATTTTATGTGTAACATCTTAAGTGTGATCTCTTTCAAGTTTGCGAAAGGCGTTTTGATCGGTCACGTGGTTTTGCCGCCATATTGGATTTTCCGTAAAATATTAAATTCCAAGTGAAACGTACAGTAACTATTAGATGATGTTCAAAATCCTACTTTTGCAAGCTCGAATTTTGCACATAATATCATTAGTGCAAGATTTTTCAACCATGTTAACCGCTTGGGCCCCGCCAACGCTGCTTGCAGCTTTAATCTTCTTCTTCTTCTTCTTCCGCTCTTTTTTTGTCGACCTAGAACTCAAACACCGCTTACCGCAAACTTCTGAAACTTGCAGGGCTAATAGGTACCTATGAGATCTCGTGCACCTGGGTATACAAATTTCGATTGGTCACATGACCTGGCGGCCATATTGGATTTTCCAAAAATCTAAAAATGGCTTCTCCAGATAACCTAGGGGTCTAGTCGATTTGAAATTTTTTGTATAGCAAGCATGGCCTAAGGTCTTTAAAATTTGCCAATAAAATCGCATGCGGTCACGTGACCTTGGCCGCCATATTGGATTTTTGAAAATACCAATTTAATCTTTAAAAATCTTCTTCTCCAGAACCAAAACACCGATTCGACTAAAATTTCACATGTAACATCTTAAGTGTGATCTCTTTTAAGTTTGCGAAAGGCGTTTTGATCGGTCACGTGGTTTGGCCGCCATATTGGATTTTGCGAAAATCATGATTTAATCCTTAAAAATCATCTTCTCCAGAACCAACACACTGATTCTACTGAAATTTGATAAATAGCATCTTAAGTGTGATCTCTTTCAAGTTTGCGGAAGGCGTTTTGATCAGTCACGTGGTCTGGCCGCCATATTTGGATTTTGCGAAAATCGTGATTTAATGTTCAAAATCTTCTTCTCCAGAACCAACACACCGATTCGACTAAAATTTCACATGTAACATCTTAAGTGTGATCTCTTTCAAGTTTGCGAAAGGCGTTTTGATCGTCACGTGGTTTGGCCGCCATATTGGATTTTGCGAAAATCATGATTTAATCTTCAAAAATCTTCTTCTCGAGAACCAACACACCGATTCTACTGAAATTTGATATGTGACATCTAAGTGTGATCTCTTTCCAGTTTGCGAAAGGCGTTTTGATCGGTAATGTGGTTTGGCCACCATATTGGATTTTTGCGAAAATCATGATTTAATCTTTAAAAATCTTCTTCTCCAGAACCAACCCACCGATTTGACTTAAATTTGACATGTAACATCTTAAGTGTTGTCTCTTTCAAGTTTGCGAAAGGCGTTTTGATCGGTCACGTGGTTTGGCCGCCATATTGGATTTTGTGAAAATCGTGATTAAATCCTTAAAAATCTTCTTCTCCAGAATCAACAAACCGATTCGACTGAAATTTGACATGTAACATAAAAAGTGTGATCTCTTTCAAGTTTGCGAAAGGCGTTTTGATCGGTCACGTGGTTTGGCCGCCATATTGGATTTTCCGTAATATATTAAATTCCAAGTGAAACGTACAGTAACTATTAGATGATGTTCAAAATCCTACTTTTGCAAGCTCGAATTTTGCACATAATATCATTAGTGCAAGATTTTTCAACCATGTTAACCGCTTGGGCCCCGCCAACGCTGCTTGCAGCTTTAATTCTACTTCTTTAGGGGCCCAAGCCTACCGGCTGGGCCCCTATTGGTTTCGTAGGAATTCAACTTTCTTCTTCTACTTCTTCTTCTTCCGCTCTTTTTTTGTCGACCTAGAACTCAAACACCGCTTACCGCAAACTTCTAAAACTTGGAGGGCTAATAGGTACCTATGAGATAACGTGCACCTGGGTTTACAAATTTCGATTGGTCACGTGACCTGGCGGCCATATTGGATTTTCTAAAAATCTAAAATTGGCTTCTCCAGAATACCTAGGGGTCTAGTCGATTTGAAATTTTTTGTATAGCAAGCATGGCCTAAGGTCTTAAAAATTTGCCAATAAAATCGCATGCGGTCACGTGACCTTGGCCGCCATATTGGATTTTTGAAAAATACCAATTTAATCTTTAAAAATCTTCTTCTCCACAACCAAAACACCGATTCGACTAAAATTTCACATGTTAGATCTTAAGTGTGATCTCTTTCAAGTTTGCGAAAGGCGTTTTGATCGGTCACGTGGTTTGGCCGCCATATTGGATTTTGCAAAAATCGTGATTTAATCTTTAAAAATCTTCTTCTGCAGAACCAACACATTGATTCTACTGAAATTTGATATGTAACATCTTAAGCGTGATTTCTTTTAAGTTTGCGAAAGGCGTTTTGATCGGTCACGTGGTTTGGCCGCCATATTGGATTTTTGCGAAAATCATGATTTAATCTTAAAAATCTTCTTCTCCACAACCAATACACCGATTTGACTTTAATTTGACATGTAACATCTTAAGTGTGATCTCTTTCAAGTTTGCGAAAGGCGTTCTGATCGGTTGCGTGGTTTGGCCGCCATATTGGGTTTTGTGAAAATCGTGATTAAATCTTTAAAAATCTTCTTCTCCAGAACCAACACACCGATTTGACTTAAATTTGACATGTAACATCTTAAGTGTGATCTCTTTCAAGTTTGCGAAAGGCGTTTTGATCGGTCACGTGGTTTGGCCGCCATATTGGATTGTTGCGAAATCATGATTTAATCTTTAAAAATCTTCTTCTCCACAACCAACACACCGATTTGACTTAAATTTGACATGTAACATCTTAAGTGTGATCTCTTTCAAGTTTGCGAAAGGCGCTTGGATCGGTCACGTGGTTTGGCCGCCATATTGGATTTTTGCGAAAATCATGATTTAATCTTTAAAATCTCTTCTCCACAACCACACACCGATTTGACTTAAATTTGACATGTAACATCTTAAGTGTGATCTCTTTCAAGTTTGCGAAAGGCTTTTGATCGGTCACGTGGTTTGGCCGCCATATTGGATTTTTGCGAAAATCATGATTTAATCTTTAAAAATCTTCTTCTCCACAACCAACACACCGATTTGACTTAAATTTGACATGTAACATCTTAAGTGTGATCTCTTTCAAGTTTGCGAAAGGCGTTTTGATCGGTCACTTGGTTTGGCCGCCATATTGGATTTTGTGAAAATCTTGATTAAATCTTAAAAATCTTCTTCTCCAGACCAACACACTGATTGAGCTGAAATTTTATGTGTAACATCTTGAATGTGATCTCTTTCAAGTTTGCGAAAGGCATTTTGATCGGTCACGTGGTTTGGCAGCCATATTGGATTTTTGCGAAAATCATGATTTAATCTTTAAAAATCTTCTTCTCCACAACCAACACACCGATTTGACTTAAATTTGACATGTAACATCTTAAGTGTGATCTCTTTCAAGTTTGCGAAAGGCGTTTTGATCGGTCACGTGGTTTGGCCGCCATATTGGATTTTGTGAAAATATTGATTAAATCTTTAAAAAATCTTCTTCTCCAGAACCAACACACCGATTGAGCTGAAATTTTGTGTGTAACATCTTGAATGTGATCTCTTTCAAGTTTGCGAAAGGCATTTTGATCTGTCACATAGTTTTGCCGCCATATTGGATTTTCTGTAAAATATTAAATTCCAAGTGAAACGTACAGTAACTATTAGATGATGTTCAAAATCCTACTTTTGCAAGCTCGAATTTTGCACATAATATCATTAGTGCAAGATTTTTCAACCATGTTAACCGCTTGGGCCCCGCCAACGCTGCTTGCAGCTTTAATTAGGGGCCCAAGCCAACCGGCTGGGCCCCTATTGGTTTCGTAGGAGTTCAACTTTCTTCTTCTTCTACTTCTTCTTCTTCCGCTCTTTTTTTGTCGACCTAGAACTCAAACACCGCTTACCGCAAACTTCTGAAACTTGCAGGGCTAATAGGTACCTATGAGATCTCGTGCACCTGGGTATACAAATTTCGATTGGTCACATGACCTGGCGGCCATATTGGATTTTCCAAAAACCTAAAAATGGCTTCTCCAGAAGACCCAGGGGTCTAGTAGATTTGAAATTTTTTGTATAGCAAGCATGGCCTAAGGTCTTCAGAATTTGCCAATAAAATCGCATGCGGTCACGTGACCTTGGCCGCCATATTGGATTTTTGAAAAATACCCATTTAATCTTTAAAAATCTTCTTCTCCAGAACCAAAACACCGATTGGACTGAAATTTCACATGTAACATCTTAAGTGTGATCTCTTTCAAGTTTGCGAAAGGCGTTTTGATCGGTCACGTGGTTTGGCCGCCATATTGGATTTTGAGAAAATCGTGATTTAATCTTCAAAAATCTTCTTCTCCAGAACCAACACCCTGATTCAACTGAAATTTGACATGTAACATCTTTAGTGTGATCTCTTTCAAGTTTGCGAAAGGCGTTTTGATCAGTCACATGGTCTGGCCGCCATATTGGATTTTTGCGAAAATCGTTATTTAATCTTTAAAAATCTTCTTCTCCAGAACCAAAACACTGATTCGACTGAAATTTCACATGTAACATCTTAAGTGTGATCTCTTTCAAGTTTGCGAAAGGCGTTTTGATTGGTCACTTGGTTTGGCCGCCATATTGGATTTTGAGAAAATCGTGATTTAATCTTCAAAAATCTTCTTCTCCAGAACCAACACCCCGATTCGACTGAAATTTGACATGTAACATCTTAAGTATGATCTCTTTCAAGTTTGCGAAAATCGTTTTGATCGGTCACGTGGTCTGGCCGCCATATTCGATTTTTGCGAAAATCATTATTAATCTTTAAAAATCTTCTTCTGCAGAACCAACACACTGATTCAACTGAATTTTGACATGTAACATCTTAAGTGTGATCTCTTACAAGTTTGTGAAAGGCATTTTGATTGGTCACGTGGTTTGGCCGCCATATTGGATTTTACGTAAAACATGCATTTCCCACTGACACATACAGTAACTATGAGATGATGTTCAAAATCATACTTTTGCAAGATCGAATTTTGCACATAATATCATTAGTGCAAGATCTTTCAACCATGTTATCCGCTTGGGCCCCGCCAACGCTGCTTGCAGCTTTAATTAGGGGCCCAAGCCTACCGGCTGGGCCCCTATTGGTTTCGTAGGAATTCAACTTTCTTCTTCTTCTTCTTCTTCTTCCGCTCTTTTTTTGTCGACCTAGAACTCAAACACCGCTTACCGCAAACTTCTGAAACTTGCAGGGCTAATAGGTACCTATGAGATCTCGTGCACCTGGGTATACAAATTTCGATTGGTCACATGACCTGGCGGCCATATAGGATTTTCCAAAAACCTAAAAATGGCTTCTCCAGAAGACCCAGGGGTCTAGTCGATTTGAAATTTTTTGTATAGCAAGCATGGCGTAAGGTCTTAAGAATTTGCCAATAAAATCGCATGCGGTCACGTGACCTTGGCCGCCATATTGGATTTTGCGAAAATCGTGATTTAATCTTTAAAAATCTTCTTCTCCAGAACCAAAACACCGATTTGACTGAAATTTCACATGTAACATCTTAAGTGTGATCTCTTTCAAGTTTGCGAAAGGCGTTTGATCGGTCACGTGGTTTGGCCGCCATATTGGATTTTGCAAAAATCGTGATTTAATCTTCAAAAATCTTCTTCTCCAGAACAAACACACCGATTCAACTGAAATTTGACATGTAACATCTTAAGTGTGATCTCTTTCAAGTTTGCGAAAGGCGTTTTAATCGGTCACGTGGTCTGGCCGCCATATTGGATTTTTGCGAAAATCGTGATTTAATCTTTAAAAATCTTCTTCTCCAGAACCAACACACTGATTCGACTGAAATTTGACATATAACATCTTAAGTGTGATCTCTTTCAAGTTTGCGAAACGCGTTTTGATCGGTCACTTGGTCTGGCCGCCATATTGGATTTTGCGACAAATCTGATTTAATTGTTGAAAATCTTCTTCTCCAGAACCAACACCTGATTCGACTGAAATTTGACATGTAACATCTTAAGTGTAATCTCTTTCGAGTTTGCGAAAAGCGTTTTGATCGGTCACATGGTTTGGTCGCCATATTGGATTTTGCGAAAATCGAGATTTCATCTTTAAAAATCTTCTACTCCAGAACCAATACACAGATTCGATTGAAATTTGACATGTAACATCTTTAGTGTGATCTCTTTCAAGTTTGCGAAAGGCCTTTTGATCGGTCACGTGGTTTGGCCGCCATATTGGATTTTTCGAAAATCGTGATTTAATCTTAAAAATCTTCTTCTCCCGAACAAACATCGAATTGACTGAAATTTTGCATATACCATCTTTAAAGTGATGTGTTTCAAATTTGTGAAATAGGTTTTGATCGGTCTCGTGGTTTGGCCGCCATATTGGATTTTCCGTAAAATATTAAATTCCAAGTGAAACGTACAGTAACTATTAGATGATGTTCAAAATCCTACTTTTTCAAGCTCGAATTTTGCACATAATATCATTATTGCAAGATTTTTCAACCATGTTCACCGCTTGGGCCCCGCCAACGCTGCTTGCAGCTTTAATCTTCTTCTTCTTCTCCTTCCGCTCTTTTTTTGTCGACCTAGAACTCAACCACCGCTTACCGCAAACTTCTGAAACTTGCAGGGCTAATAGGTACCTATGAGATCTCGTGCACCTGGGTATACAAATTTCGATTGGTCACGTGACCTGGCGGCCATATTGGATTTTCCAAAAACCTAAAAATGGCTTCTCCAGAAGACCCAGGGGTCTAGTCGATTTGAAATTTTTTGTATAGCAAGCATAGCCTAAGGTCTTAAGAATTTGCCAATAAAATCGCATGCGGTCACGTGACCTTGGCCGCCATATTGGATTTTGCAAAAATCGTGATTTAATCTTCAAAAATCTTCTTCTCCAGAACAAACACACCGATTCAACTGAAATTTGACATGTAGCATCTTAAGTGTGATCTCTTTCAAGTTTGCGAAAGGCTTTTTAATCGGTCACATGGTCTGGCCGCCATATTGGATTTTTGCGAAAATCGTGATTTAATCTTCAAAAATCTTCTTCTCCAGAACAAACACACCGATTCAACTGAAATTTGACATGTAGCATCTTAAGTGTGATCTCTTTCAAGTTTGCGAAAGGTGTTTTAATCGGTCACGTGGTTTGGCCGCCATATTGGATTTTTGCGAAAATCGTGATTTAATCTTCAAAAATCTTCTTCTCCAGAACAAACACACCGATTCAACTGAAATTTGACATGTAGCATCTTAAGTGTGATCTCTTTCAAGTTTGCGAAAGGCGTTTGAATCGGTCACGTGGTCTGGCCGCCATATTGGATTTTGCGAAAATCGTGATTTAATCTTCAAAAATCTTCTTCTCCAGAACAAACACACCGATTCAACTGAAATTTGACATGTAGCATCTTAAGTGTGATCTCTTTCAAGTTTGCGAAACGCCTTTTGATCGGTCTCTTGGTCTGGCCGCCATATTGGATTTTGCAAAAAATCTGATTTAATTGTTGAAAATCTTCTTCTCCAGAACCAACACACCGATTCGACTGAAATTTGACATGTAACATCTTAAGTGTAATCTCTTTCGAGTTTGAGAAAGGCGTTTTGATCGGTCACATGGTTTGGCCGCCATATTGGATTTTGCGAAAATCGTGATTTAATCTTTAAAAATCTTCTACTCCAGAACCAATACACAGATTCGATTGAAATTTGACATGTAACATCTTTAGTGTGATCTCTTTCAAGTTTGCGAAAGGCCTTTTGATCGGTCACATGGTTTGGCCGCCATATTGGATTTTTCAAAAATCGTGATTTAATCTTTAAAAATCTTCTTCTCCAGAACAAACATCGAATTGACTGAAATTTTGCATATACCATCTTTAAAGTGATGTGTTTCAAGTTTGTGAAATAGGTTTTGATCGGTCTCGTGGTTTGGCCGCCATATTGGATTTTCCGTAAAATATTAAATTCCAAGTGAAATGTACAGTAACTATTAGATGATGTTCAAAATCCTACTTTTTCAAGCTCGAATTTTGCACATAATATCATTATTGCAAGATTTTTCAACCATGTTCACCGCTTGGGCCCCGCCAACGCTGCTTGCAGCTTTAATTAGGGGCCCAAGCCGACCGGCTGGGCCCCTATTGGTTTTATAGGAATTCAACTTTCTTCTACTTCTTCTTCTTCTTCTTCTTCTTCCGCTCTTTTTTTGTCGACCTAGAACTCAAACACCGCTTACCGCAAACTTCTGAAACTTGCAGGGCTAATAGGTACCTATGAGATCTCGTGCACCTGGGTATACAAATTTTGATTGGTCACGTGACCTGGCGGCCATATTGGATTTTCCAAAAAACTAAAAATGGCTTCTCCAGATAACCTAGGGGTCTAGTCGATTTGAAATTTTTTGTATAGCAAGCATGGCCTAAGGTCTTTAAAAATTTGCCAATAAAATCGCATGCGGTCACGTGACCTTGGCCGCCATATTGGATTTTTGAAAAATACCAATTTAATCTTTAAAAATCTTCTTCTCCAGAACCAAAACACCGATTTGACTAAATTCACATGTAACATCTTAAGTGTGATCTCTTTCAATTTGCAAAAGGCGTTTTGGATCGGTCACGTGGTTTGGCCGCCATATTGGATTTTGAGAAAATCGTGATTTAATCTTCAAAAATCTTCTTCTCCAGAACACCACACACCGATTCTACTGAAATTTGATATGTAACATCTTAAGTGTGATTCTTTCCAGTTTGCGAAAGGCGTTTTGATCGGTCATGTGGTTTGGCCGCCATATTGGATTTTTGCAAAAATCATGATTTAATCTTTAAAAATCTTCTTCTCCAGAACCAACACACTGATTCTACTGAAATTTGATAATTGCATCTTAAGTGTGATCTCTTTCAAGTTTGCGGAAGGCGTTTTGATCGGTCACATGGTCTGGCCGCCATATTGGATTTTGCGAAAATCGTGATTTAATCTTTAAAAATCTTCTACTCCAGAACCAACACACCGATTCGACTAAAATTTCACATGTAACATCTTAAGTGTGATGTCTTTCAAGTTTGCGAAAGGCGTTTTGATCGGTCATGTGGTTTGGCCGCCATATTGGATTTTGCGAAAATCGTGATTTAATCTTTAAAAATCTTCTTCTCCAGAACCAACACACCGATTCTACTGAAATTTGATATGTAACATCTTAAGTGTGATCTCTTTCCAGTTTGCAAAAGGCGTTTTGATCGGTCACGTGGTCTGGCTGCCATATTGGATTTTGCGAAAATCGTGATTTAATCTTCAAAAAATCTTCTCCTCCAGAACCAACACACCGATTCTACTGAAATTTGATATGTAACATCTTAAGTGTGATGTCTTTCCAGTTTGCGAAAGGCGTTTTGATCGGTCATGTGGTTTGGCCGCCATATTGGATTTTTGCAAAAATCATGATTTAATCTTTAAAAATCTTCTCTCCAAACCAACACACCGATTTGACTTAAATTTGACATGTAACATCTTAAGTGTTGTCTCTTTCAAGTTTGCGAAAGGTGTTTTGATCGGTCACGTGGTTTGGCCGCCATATTGGATTTTGTGAAAATCATGATTAAATCCTTAAAATCTTCTTCTCCAGAATCAACAAACCGATTCGACTGAAATTTGACATGTAACATAAAAGTGTGATCTCTTTCAAGTTTGCGAAAGGCGTTTTGATCGGTCACGTGGTTTGGCCGCCATATTGGATTTTCCGTAATATATTGAATTCCAAGTGAAACGTACAGTAACTATTAGATGATGTTCAAAATCCTACTTTTGCAAGCTCGAATTTTGCACATAATATCATTAGTGCAAGATTTTTCAACCATGTTAACCGCTTGGGCCCCGCCAACGCTGCTTGCAGCTTTAATTAGGGGCCCAAGCCTACCGGCTGGGCCCCTATTGGTTTCGTAGGAGTTCAACTTTCTTCTTCTTCTTTTTCTTTCCGCTCTTTTTTTGTCGACCTAGAACTCAAACACCGCTTACCGCAAACTTCTGAAACTTGCAGGGCTAATAGGTACCTATGAGATCTCGTGCACCTGGGTATACAAATTTCGATTGGTCACGTGACCTGGCGGCCATATTGGATTTTCCAAAAATCTAAAAATGGCTTCTCCAGAATACCTAGGGGTCTAGTCGATTTGAAATTTTTTGTATAGCAAGCATGGCCTAAGGTCTTCAAAATTTGTCAATAAAATCGCATGCGGTCACGTGACCTTGGCCGCCATATTGGATTTTTGAAAATACCATTTAATCTTTAAAAATCTTCTTCTCCAGAACCAAAACACCGATTCGACTAAAACTTCACATGTAACATCTTAAGTGTGATCTCTTTCAGGTTTGCGAAAGGCGTTTTGATCGGTCATATTGTTTGGCCGCCATATTGGATTTTGCGAAAATCGTGATTTAATCTTCAAAAATCTTCTTCTCCAGAACCAACACACTGATTCTACTGAAATTTGATATGTAACATCTTAAGTGTGATCTCTTTCAAGTTTGCGGAAGGCGTTTTGATCGGTCACGTGGTCTGGCCGCCATATTGGATTTTTGCGAAAATCATGATTTAATCTTTAAAAATCTTCATCTCCAGAACCACTCACCGATTTGACTGAAATTTGACATGTAACATAAAAAGTGTGATCTCTTTCAAGTTTGCGAAAGGCGTTTTGATCCGTCACGTGGTTTGGCCGCCATATTGGATTTTAGGAAAATCATGATTTAATCTTAAAAAATTTTCCTCTCCACAACCAACACACCGATTGAGCTGAAATTTTATGTGTAACATCTTAAGTGTGATCTCTTTCAAGTTTGCGAAAAGCATTTTCATCGGTCACGTGGTTTTGCCGCCATATTGGATTTTCCATAAAATATTAAATTCCAAGTGAAACGTACAGTAATTATTAGATGATGTTTCAAATCCTACTTTTGCAAGCTAGAATTCTGCACATAATATCATTAGTGCAAGATTTTTCAACCATGTTAACCGCTTGGGCCCCGCCAACG
>NW_027248412.1:300000-431030 GCF_041260155.1 Ptychodera flava
AGTATATTTAACTCAAAGGTAGAACGCGCCTCGGGGACAGATATTCGGACTCTCAGTTTCTACAAATCTTTTCTGGTCTACCACTTGTGAGGGCTCATTTAAAAGCTCTTGATGTAAGAAAATTTTTTTCACCGCCTTAGTTTTTCGAATATCGAGAATTTTATTTTTTCCATAGAGCTAACACATGAATGATGGCCATCTTGAATTTTAAATATCAGTAAATCTTGGGTAATTTGTTTCGCTAGTACCAAAATTTGCACGATGACCCCTTATTTATATATTAGATTTAGTACGAAAATGGATGAACGATTCCTTGAGGAAATTTTGAGGAAAAGCTGAAGTCTTTCACTTTCGTTTTCGTGGCACATACTAACTTAATGGGGTTTGCGTTCTCTCCAGTCCATGTGTTTACAAAGATAATGACATAACTACCTCTAACCCTTGCCAATAAAAAGTAAGGACAATAAACAAGTTGTATTATAAACTCTGCATCGAAATGTGTGTATTCCGAGTAATCTCGAATAAAGATTCCTAGAAGCCATTAATCCATTATAAAAGAATGACGTCATTCTTTTGTCCACTCATCGAATACGAGTCCGATGCCATGACGACAATATATACACAGTTTTGACGTCGGAGGCACTAGAGCTGTGTTAGTTGATTGGCAGGCCCCGGCAGTCATTCATATTGACAGCGTCAATATATCCTCGCAATTTAGGCAAAAGTATCCCAGAAACTGTGCAACGATGATCATTAAAAGTCACATTTCTAGAGATTCTTGATCTGGCGAGATGACATTGGGGTACACTTGTCGCCTTTAGCATGAAAAAAGACAAAATAGGTACGAGTTCGCAACAAATGGAATTGGCCCGAGTGCAAACCGCCATATTGACTCTGAGTCAGCACTTTGGGGACCGACAATTGAAACGAAACCGTTTCTTTAAATCGAACTGGCTGACGGAAAATGAATCAGATGCACTTTCACGAAAATTTGGACCCAAGACTTTGCTTTCAGCTTGAAACCTGCCCTAAAAGGAAAGACAGAACCCTTGGGAAAAAAATCATAATGCCTTTAAAATGTGTTCACAAAGTGTGGATACACGCGGCCAGTAAGACTGTCATTGGACGATAACACAAATATTAGAAACAAACTCAAAAAGAGCTAGTTTTGCAATAATGGCGTCAAAACCGATCAGGGGAAGAAGAATATACTCACTTATGTGGTCAAATATCGACCAATGTCACATCGTATCGACGAATGAGTATTTTACGTGCAGATGTTTTACTATATTTACCTGTACAAGGAGCTACCAGAATGTAGGCTCGGAACAGCGACCTCGTAACCTAATAAAGTCTGTCTTCCCCGTTGAACGCGTACACCTCGCTGAGTCTATGTGCCGGCGAGGCACACACTGTGACTTGAAAACGAAACGCTTACTGCTTTACGAAGACCGGCTGTTCCTTTTGAAGGCAATGGATGCACTGTCCTTCTTAGTTTTATTAACTTGATGTTTATCAAGTGAATTGGAAAGTCCCGTCTATTTCGGGAACATGACGTCATTGAAAACGAACGTAGTTTAAGTAGTCTACCGCCAATCTCCAGACAGAGATTGTAGGGCTGTTGAAAATTATAACCTACTGGGGAGTCTCAGCAGTAGCCACACTAATCTCTGCCACAGGCGACGGTTTTCACCAACTTTTTGGGTATTGCGCGTTTTCCATGATAGACATTTTCTGTCTTTTTTATATATAATACTTCGAACCAAAAAAAATTAGATAAATGAATAGTACACTAGTTTCAATATCGATCCTCTATTCCGTGAACACTTGCAAAACATAGACCTTGCTCTAGGTTACAGGGATGTAAATTGATGATTCAAAATGTATGCCCCAACGGCTATCAGCTTTGCAGACGCGATTGCCAAAGTTTTAGCAGATTATTTATTATTTTTATTAGTGTATTAATGTATTATTTTTACCAGTGTGCGGAAAGTGCGATCTCTAGCTGGATTGCTCCTATCCGTTTACTATTTCCGCCACGTTTATTTAGCCAGTTGGGCGCGCGCAGGACTGAAAGAAGTCCGAGTTTGGAATATTTAAATTTGCCTGCAGCAGAGATTGATGGGGGCGCGCGGTCAACGACTCGGAGACCCTCTAGCTTTGTTCGAATTATCCACGCCGCGCTGCTGCCCCACTGCGCTTCAATCTCTGTGTGGAGATTGGTCTACCGCGTGAACTCAGTCAAGCGTACCGTCTCCGAGTAAACGTTGAACAATGCGTCTTCTCTTGGAATCAAACGCGTCAACTGTATTTCAATTCATGGGGAGGTGTATCACTAGACAATTTTACGTGTCCAGCAAAGCAGCCACCGACAAAAATCAGGAGTGGGCGACTGGTGGCGCACTTCAAATTTTACTTTAACGTGTGTACGGCGCTTATCTGACAAAACGTGCTTATCTGACAAAACTCTTTTTAGCAATACCCTGGGGAGTCACTTTAGCCAGCGCACTTCATGCGCGCGTAGGCTGTCGCTTCGCGCTTCGTACGATGTTGTGTACACGGAGTGTGCTAATTTAACGTTAGTACGAAGTCTTCTATACGAAGGATTTTGTTTCTGTAAACTGCTCTCAAATTGTTGACATGTAGCCTAATAAATTTCTTTTTGTTGTGGTTGTTCTTCCATCAGTCGGGCTCGGGCTCGCTCACTGTAGGCCTACTGTAGTAGAGACCATGGAGATAGCTCCGTATTTTACATGTAGGTGCTTCTCTTCTCATCCACCTGCATGTTTATTGAGTATAATTTATGTACTTAATGGCAAAATTAGCGATCGAGAAAGGTGACAAAAACAACAACACAAGTGCTCTGCTAGCCATTGTGGTGATTTTGATAACCCCGCCACCGTGAGAGCGGACGACCTCATGTGACCTCGTGCCCTCTCCTCTACCCTTAAGATAGCCTCTATTGTTGATCGATGTATACACATGATTAATTGAGGTGCTCGGCGCTTTACGCAATCAATGAAATTTACTGTATTTTTTAACTATTTTATGGCTATTTTGTGATTTTTGGCTGTCTCTAATTAAGATTTCGTGTGTGTGTTTTTACTGACGAAGTATTGTGTGAGGGATTACTTTACACAAATGAGTAAGGCTACAAGCAGTAATTAGTTATTTTTGTCAGATAAGCACGTTTTGTCAGATAAGCGCCGTACAAACGTGTCCCCTACCAAGTTTTAATTTCAGTGTATGTCTTTATTGAACAGAATTGAACAGAACAATCACAACACACACGCATGTGAACACAAATCATCTCTACAAAAGCTGAATGTCACAATGGTAGACGATAAAACTACAAGTGCGAACAAAACGATTGTAAGTATTTATTGACTTTCAAAGCAGATTTACTCCAAGTACATGTAATTACATTTACATCAAAGTAAGAAATTGTACAATGTTTTTGCCACGGAGACATGCAGACATAACAGATGAGCAGACGTTAAATAAATCAGCCAAATCACCGTGACTGTGTCGTCACATGATTCCCTCGTGGAAAGTACAGGTATTCGGACTTTCATACTTTAACAAAGTATTTTTCATGATCGATCTACAGCTTGTGGGGATTCATTTTAAAGCTCTTGGTGAAGAAAACCCACACTTTTTACCGTCTTAGTTTTTCTAATATAGAAAATCTTATTTTTCTCCTTTGGTTAGCACAGGGAAGGCGACTATTTTGAATTTCAAATATCGATAAATCTCGGGTAATTGTTTCTCTTGTACCATAATTTGCTCGGTGACCCCTGATTTTTATTATTGATTTCGAAAGAAAATGGTTGAAATGTACGGTTGAAGTCGATCACTGTCGCAATTCAAAATAAGACGTGAAAACTAGGACGAGAAAATAACATCTACAGAGGCATGAAGAGTGATGCACGATTTTAAGCAAATGTGTACTATCATTGACGACGCATTATCGTTTGACTTGCATTATCATGTAATGTTCTTTTGCATTTTAAATAAAAAAATTGAGCACTCAATCGTCGTACGGCACGGAGCTCGCGCGGAGGGGACCGCCATTTTGTCTGTTTATATTACCCGGAGAGTTGCCATGTCAACAGTCGTCGCGCGCGCGACATCGCTGTCACGCCACGCGCTCACTATACCTGTTCGGGGGTAGACCGTGCACGGTGCCGTGCGAACGGCAGAATGTTTGCTAGAGCTTGGCCAAAATACAAGATCTTTAACAGGAAAACCATGGGAAAACATTAGAAGACTCAACATGTTATTTCCGCATTTGGCAACCAGAAATACCCGTGTTCCTCGAAGCCCTGTCAATATTTTACGTTGGCAACGTCGCTTCGCAGGCCAAAAACCGATGACGTTTATCGTGCATATCTCGACGTTTACCGTGGAATATCACAGCTGATATTTTAAGGTGAACGTCACTAGGATGAAGCGATATGGGCACGGGTATATGATAATAATATGCATAGGTTTTCGCAAATGGTATAAAGAAATAAACAAGTTTAAAGTAACGTTAGTGTAACATCTTTTCGAAATGACACTGTCATATACACCATATTTTGTCGTCACTCTTTTAATAGTCATCGTAAGAATTGGCGAATGAAGGTAACTTCAACGATATATTCATGAAATAGGTAACGCATAAGGCTGAAAATATGCAAATTCGAATTCCTCAAGAGTAGTCGTTACTGTCACATTTTTCCCGCGCATATTATGCATTTTTTCCTTTAAACGATATTCAAAATTTACGTGACTGGTGAAAGAACACATAGAGCTTCGCATAGTGTCCTCAAGAAAGATTTTAGAGCTAACTTAATTGTCATTAGGTACATCAAGAAGGTGCGTTTACTCCTTGCAAAAAACGATACCTGTTTGATAATGCATCTTTTGTTAATTCCGATATTGAATTGAATAAAATCCACTGATGACGCGAGATTTATAAACTTTTATCAAAAAACCTGTTAAACCGTCCCTGATGACTACATTACGTAATACTCTGAACATATTCACATCTTTGGAAATAATTACCCCAAAATTATTGCTTAATCGTTTCATGTACATATAATACACACAAGGTGACTGGCAGCATTGTTCGCATCACTTCCGTCAGCTCCTTTGTGTCGGCGTCACACGACAAAAACATTTCAATGACGTCATCAAGATGTGACGTTTTTTATCCACACTGAAACCCTACTAGAGGTGCCTCTACTGACAGGGGAAATCTTCGATAAGACAAGATGGTTGCCTTGCACCCGCTTTGTATATAGTCGGCGAGGCATTCAATTATTTCAACTTGTTGAATTCTCTTTCAGGAACTGTGCCACCTCCTCTTCATAATGTTCCTTCCAAGCCACGTTGATGCCGATTTGTTCGATGGCCAGCCGTGCTGACTTATCGCCAGAACCTCCCGGGGGATTCTGGGAAAATGGCTGCTCAAGCTGGAGACAGGTAAACAAAAAGACAAACACTTACACTTTCGATCAGAGAAGAAAATACTTCTTCCATCATAAGCTGTCCACTAAATAATCGAAAACGTAATTTAGACGAATTAGTCAGAAACGCAAATTGTCATAAAATTTAAAGTCTTTGGAAAATCAAGATCAGCGTATTCATTCCGCAACTTGCCCCTATCGATAGGCTCTTCACTCATCTGTTTCATCTGTGACTTATTATTTATCAATGACGTTACTCCCTGAATCATTTCTCCAAAACCAAAAACTAAGCTGGCAAACCTATACACAAATATAATATACAAAAAAATAGTACATTTTATTTTCCTCATAGAGTTAACACAGGATGGCAGCCATTTTGAATGTCAAATATTGGTCATGACAGGTATTGAATGCCTCTAGTACCAACCTTTGCATCGCGATCCTTTATTTTTATTCTTGATTTGGTGAGAGAATGGTTGAAAGTTTCATCTTGGAAGGTTTCAGCAACGGTTTAAGATTTCATTTACGATGCGCATACTACCTTATAAGATCATCTCTTTTGGCTAAAGTACCATGCAATGGCGTAGACAGCAATAACCTCACACAAGTCAGAAATCAAAATCGTGTCAAATTACCTTTCTCGGATAACGTCCCATTTTTCTACAATGAAATCAAAAGCCAAGGCTTGCCCAAAATGTGTCTTTCCCACGCTTCCAATATTCGACGGACCGTATTGCATCCGAACTTTCGTGCTGTCCAAGCTCCATTCCATGAACCTGACAACAACAATTATTTGCCCTGTACTGTACATAAGGTTTTGAAATGAAAATTTACAATGTTCCTATCATTGATGAACGAATAATATTTTTCAGTAATAAATGTTTTATTGCATTGATTTAGTACTTGTAAGACGTTATTAAATTTGGAGATGATGAAAGCAGTTTGCAGTTGTCCTTCTTCTACGAGTTTATAAATTCCCGTCCCACCAATTATGTTCCCTTCCCTGACTCAAAAACTAAGCAACTCGAGGCAAGTCATTTCCCAAACCCATTGCAATCGAATCTTCTCACTTTAACTTCAACAATATCCTTTACTTGCCATATGATTTTCCCTCGTCTATGCCCATTTACAAGCCAGCTTATAACAGACGTTCTCTAACTCTTACTGTCTACACATTTTGTACTCAATATACCATTTTTTATTATCTTTCATCCATGAATATACTCAGAACATATTGAGAAATAAAAATGTTAATAAATTTATTTAAATTACCTCCATAGTACCCAAGGATACTGTGAGGCTGCCAGTGCCTGACGTAATGCGTGTGCGTCATCAGCATGGCTGGATACCTCTTGCCGTCGCCATACTGTGTCCCATACCTCGGAATCTCCCTTCATTACACCAATGAAATATACAAAACTTTTTAAATCGACTGGAATTCTGTAAACAATTTAGAATCAGTTCAGTATTAAGATAAACGATAAAGTATATTAAAATAAAACAATAAAGTGCAGCATAGCTAGAGTGCGATACAGTATACAACAAATTACATCAAAGAACATGTATCGTACCATACCATACGACACTATAATTACTGTACATTATCGCATCGTACCGTATAGGTGCAGTACAGTACAGTACAGTACAGTGCAGCGCAGTATAGAGCAGTGCCGAGCAGTAGAGTGCTATACAGAACAGAATAAATTTCGGTAGAGTACAGAAAGGTACAGTTGCAATACAACAAAGCCTAGCGCAAGACCGAAAAGTATAGTAGAGGTAATTGTGGTACAGTAAAACACAGTATAGCTCAATACTGAACAGCACAAGACAACCACCAAATGGCATAGCAAAATGTTGCAAAAAGCAAATTACAAGCCGAGCAGTCCAGCCTGTCCAGTACACTACCGTATAGTACAGTACATGATAGTGCACTACACTGCAGTACAGTGCAGTACAGTACAGTACAGAACATTACAGTACAGTAGAGCACAGCACAGTATAGTACAGTACAGGACAATACAAGACAGGACAGTACAGTTGAGGACAGTACACTACAGTGCAGTGCAGTACAGTGCAGTACATTACAGTTCAGCACAGCACAGCACAGTACAGGACAGAACAGGACAGTACACTACAGTGCAGTGCAGCACATTGCAGTACAGCACAGTTCAGCACAGCACAGCACAGCACAGTACAGGACAGTACAGGACAGCACAGCACAGCACAACACAGCACAGCACAGTACAACACAGTCAATACAATACAATACAGCACAGTGTAGTTCAGAACAATATTTTATATCATAATGTATAATACTATTGCTTTTTTCGAATTCAAATGTCGAAGCTAAGGTGTAGCAGTGTATTTTTTAACAGGAGTCTAATGTAAACAGATGAGGAACTCACTCTTCGTCCTTGTTGAGCCAGTTGTCAAATAATGTGACAGCTTGACTGACAGCCTCTTCGTCACTATTTTCGCACAGTGTCTTCAGGGCCAAAGTTCTCAGAATCGCTGTTGTAAGTTGCCCTTTGACCCCAGGGTACCGTACTTGTCTCCCACGCCCCAGCCGAGAAGGCTACGAGATGGCCTACCTGCTGCTTAATGTAATTCTGCGTGTTAACAATATCATACAAAATTTACGAAAATGGAGATTTCAATGACATTTGTATGTTAGTATTAATCAATCATTTCTAATGCAGAATACAAAATAGACGAAAGGATTTGAAATTGAAAAGTTGACATAAAATGGAACAAGATTTTGAATTGTAAGATTAAATAACGTGTATTTGCATAATTAGTGTGAATATTCGGAAAGTGACACTATAAATCGCTATACCTTTTCAACGTTGAAAATTGATTAAACGACTGCTCTGGAAAGCATCGACAGAAGCAAATTGCAGATTTTATGAGTGTTGATGGAAATTATCGGAATGTTTTGCAAATATGATGCTTACGTTTTGTAAAAGGTCTAAAAACGACCATGACGGAACTATTCACTACTGTCCCAGTTATTTTAAAATTAGCCTAGAATTTAAACTTTACATTTATACATTTATCATACATGCTATGCCTGTATTGCCATTCTTCTATTGTTCAAGACGGTACTGGATATGAGCCCATATTTTAACTAGTGAAAATACGAATTATATTTTCACTGTAACCGAACTACTTACAGCGACGCGGACGCGTGACCTTCGCTGTATGCGTGACCTTCGTTGGTATATGTACATATAAAACAGCTGAGCGAATAAGACAATGACAATCCGAAACGTCATTATGATTATGGTCAAAATTCTGTTGTTTGCAGTCACTTCATGGGCATTGCCCTTAGGCACAAGTACAGTTGTACAAAACATACAAACAAACAAACGTATTGAAAATTTGCCGACACCTGTCAATTCACGGCCGGTCCCGTGCGGTGCACGGTGCAGTGTTTTCGTGTCGTCTACGCTGCTGAATATTTGCACCATGGAAGTATCATTACACGTAAAGATATCGGTAGACAGAGCATCATTACGACAAGTTTCCTGTTGTTGATTCTGGGCGGTGAATTACATCGTTTACAGTCGTAAATGAGCCACGAAAATCCAACCGCACTGAAGATACTCGCGACAGACAAGGTTGAAGGTGATATTTCCGATTTGTACCTGTCAGTTCACAGGTCATGATCGTGTCTGGTGGCACCGATGCGGTGCGGGTTTCAGATACAATGTGCCATCTAGGAAAGTCAAACTTTCGGTTCGGTTGTTAAAGGAAGCTTAGTTCTATTTAGGCAAGCCAGGAAGGAAAATATACGAGCAGACGACGGAAATACCTTTGAAATGTACTTTTATTCGTACAGCAACAAAATCACGAACGAGTTACGACACTACAGCTTACAGTGTACTCACTTCATGTTTTCACTAATCCGCTTACTGAGATGGTAAATTCGGCATATTTGACGTCTGGGAACATGTATAATTCTTCGAGATAAACTGACTGGTACGGGTTTTATATCCACTGTATGTGCATTCATAGATGTCGCAGAGCTGCTTGCTCTGTGCTCTCAGCTGTTCATACTCGATAAGAGTTTGAGCGTGGCGCGAGTATTTTGACCCGATTTTGGCGGCCTCATAACTTTCACGCAGGGATGAGGTTATGTATTAAAACACGAAAACACACCCATTTTGTGGACTCCCGCCTATGTTTTACATCCACCGTCATTTTAAACTAAAAATAAATCTTCTTCAAATTGTGAAAACCTGTGTGGACATTGTAATATTTAAATTGTTTGCTGTAAAAGTACTCCATAAACCCTCCTTTGCAGTGGAATGGCCCAATAGCGGAATAATATCAAGAAGTGATACGGTTGTCATCACTCCTTAGCAACCAACTTTTTATAAGTACAGCCTGGAGGAAGCAAGGTCGATTTCAAGTTGATTTCGTTGCTAATTTCGGAGCGTCTGTAGGAAAACAGTCATAACCAAAGCATGCATGTATGATAAAGGGGTTATTACACGAAGTTAGGGCGATACCGCGTCGTATTCTCGTGATGTGTCCGTATTTTGACTCGTTGCTGCGCACTCGTCAAAATACGGACACATCACTCGAATACGACGCGGTATCGCCCAAACGTCGTGCAATAACCCTAAGTACCTCTACGATCAAAGAAGATATCAAAACATACCTGCAGAAGGCCGTAAGATTCTGTAGTGTACATCCGTTTACGTATGTAATTGAAACCTTTCATAGCAGCCATCCAAGGAAGATAATCATTTTCTCTGTCGAGATACAGTGTGACACTTAAAGCACGGTTTGTATCCAGTAACCCAGCTCTGAAACAAACACAATTGTATATTTGTCAACAGAACAAGCGCCGATAATTGCGTTCTATCATTATCTGCGTTGTCATCATCATCATCATCATCATCATCATCATCATCATCATCATCGTCGTCGTCGTCGTCATTATCATCGTCATCATTAACATCATCAAAACCAGTACAATTACCTTACAGTAACCATCTTCGTCAACAACAACAACAACAACAACAACAACAAGAACAACAATGACAAAAGCAAAACACCGGAAGAACAGACACATCTCCACAGAAAGCACCAATAAAAGTATTGGCATGAAGATCGTAATCCGCAATTGTACAATAACTATTAACAATTTCAGGACGTGACATAGGCGACCAGTGTCACCGCACAGCCTCACCTCTGAAGCGCAAAGGCGTCATCCAGTATGGCTGCTCTCGTAGACGGCGAGAACTCTGTGTGATCTCTCTGCAGTTGATCGGTGAGGGCGTCCCAGTTATCGTTTTCGTAGTTGACACGGTAGAACCCGGTCTTGTCTTTATTCCCTAGTATCCAGTTTCCTCGGTAATCAATCTTCATCTCGATATTCGCTGTCATAAAGCGTATTCGTACATGAATCTTTGCAGTCATTTTTATCGTAGCAGAGGAAATGTTTGAATGATACTATAAAACTTAAAATTTTTGCTAAACTTTCTGCTGAAAAAAATGTAAGTTTGAGTGCACTTGATGGAATGGATTGAAAGACCCGTCGATCGGCAGCGGTCTTTACGCGTAGAAAGCGCCCCCGAGCGACATATCTTTCAGTCTACTAAAGAAACTGGGCCCATCTTCTTTCTGGTGTAAATCTTTGGTAAATTGACTGTGCCTTCTTCGATGAATATATAACAACATACCCCATAGGATAATCGTGAATGGTACTTTAGCTACACGTAGGCTCGGTGTTTTCAGGTCTCGTTAAAGTTTGTGATATTTGGGTCAGTCACTATTCTCTAACTCTGTTCTGGTAAAAATAAATAAAAAATAAAGGTAAGTAAAATATTGACAGTACCTAAACGTTACTCACTCGAGTTCATTTCCAACCATTGACCTTTTGGAGTCCTGTTCGTATGGGTTAGATATGCAAAATATATGAACCATTGGTACCTGTTTAGACAAAAATAACCATACAGAGACATTACTTCAATTAATTTGTAATAGCTTACATACAGTCCATTGGCAGTCGAAGCCTCACAGCCTAGGAAATTATTTTTATGATCACATTGCTACATTAATAACCACTCCTCTTTCGATCAAGATAAGTTCATATGTAGCTGTTTGATGTAAGTGCTGATCTGTTTCTTGGGCTCTCTCAGCCAGTGTAGGAGTCGTGAATTGCCGTCCAAATTACTGTTCACATGATAATAACGCAAATTAAAATAAGCTTTAATCACGAAAACAAAGAAAAGTAGAAATTTGTGATCTAGTCTTTACTTATGTAATTTAAAGGGTCCTATAGAGAGAGTGTGATGTGTCGATAAAGGTCCAGAAGTAGGCAGAATCAAAACCGTTATCAGCATGCATTTATATTATGGCAAATACAAACTTCGTTTAAACACACATACAAAACAATTTCACTTATGTGCACACATATAGAGACTCTAGGAATACTGGACAATTTGAGTGTTGGTAAAGTATCAATCACCTGTATGGACTATCATTGATATTAATATCTGAATCCTCTGTCTTAATTGTAAAATGGCTTTGCTTGACATTCACATTGCGCATGCTTGATGACCTGTCCCTTGACAAGGTTACGACCGGATATCCTTTCTGGAGTGTCCATGTATCCATTATTTCTTTTATCTGTAGTCCGCTATTTGCAGCCTGTTTCAAAAATTGAGAAAATTGGACTCAATTCAAGTTCTTTTACAACGGACCATTGTCTTTAAATTGTCTTATTAAAGAATTCTGTTTGATACTTTTCCGGTCATAACAACCTGATCTTCTGAAATAAAAATTGAAAGTTAAAATCATTCCGCTATTTTGATTTGTGACAATCAGAAGTATTCGAACGGCAAGTAATGTAATTTTAATACCACTCGACTATTTATAAATAATCCCACTCAACTATTTATAAACCGTACAATGTTATATAGCTACTCTGGACTTACCTCTGAAAATTCTTCCCAGAGTTCATCCATATCAGCATTAGAATACATGTATTCTTGATATAATTCTGGAAGTAAGCAATATCAAAATCATGCAGACAGAACATCGTTTACTTTTATATTTTAACAATCTAGAGAAATGTGATTTGTGTACGTTATACGTAGAAGTTTAAGCAATATCGCACGATCACATTTTTCGATAATGCAATTTAATCAAAATACAACTGACAGAAAAAAGGCAGATTTTCGTCTCTTAAAATGCATTGTGATGATTTTACCTGCTGAAGGGAAGTGGTCTTTTAAGTCTTGAATATATACTATATACGCAGGCGAATGCTCTGGAAAAACACATAGTTGGATCCTTGGCACGACAAATATTTTCAAACAACTGTGTGCCGGCTTCTAACAGTCGCATGTGATCTATAAAATGTATTTCTATTAGCTCGAGAAAAAAAGCTGCTTTTTTCGGAACGAGAGCTTTATACCACTAATCCTTTATCAAAACTGTTTGAAGCTAAACATTTAGTGTGAAACATGGCGTGTCTCACAAACAACAAACTTTAGTTCAAAGTTCAAATTCTATTTGGCTTCCGTAATGTCATGCAAGTACAATATTTCATTTCATTTATTATTTTCGTTTGGTGTTTTTTTCTTTTTACACCAAAAACTACCAGAGAGAAACAAATATTCGTTTTACTGATTATAATGTAAGCCAACAGAAGCAAAGAAATTTAGGGGCATAACTATTCTGCCTTATTGTTTGCTAAGGATGCTATCTGCTAATTCATCTGTAATTAATAATTAATAACAGATGAATTAGAAAAGATGAATTAGAAAAGACCCTAAATTTATGCTTTGTCATGGCATTGCTTAGCCTGACACCCATTTTTCGGCAGTTTTGACCAATCAGCGAAGAACTCACCTGAAGGGCATTGCAAAAAGCTGTTTCACCGACGAAGTATCGCAACATATATATGACGCTGAGGCCTTTCCAGTAAGTGACTACGTCATAAAACTGCACAATATCATCCGGATTGTTGATTGGCGACGCCAAAGGGTGAGAGTTCATGAAGGCGTCCATTTCTAACGCTGGCAGCACTGATTGGGCGATTACCATCTCGTTCTGGAAAATGGAATTGCACATTCTAGCGTTCTACATTACTGAAGGCAGTGTGTATTGGAACTGATGTAGGGTGTGGGGAGAGTGCTGGCAGGTTGTCAGAGTCTTAACAATAGATTAGTGCAGTGTTTCTCAAGTAGCAGCACAGCAAATGCTCTGTTCAACTTTCAGTGCCATTTTGAACTTGTTGATTTGTAGATTCACAATCTGGTAGCACTTGAATGAGATTTAACATTACATTATCGCGGAAAGTAGTTTCAATTTTTAAAATGTCCGGAATCTGGCACTGCTCACTGGTTTGACAATGCCATGGTTGCCTAATTTACCATTCACATCGAAAATTCAAAATATCTAATGTAGAATATATTATAACCAAGATCAAGAGCTATTAGCTCAAAGAGTAGGTGAAGGCATGCAAATGGTCTCCTGCTTCGAGGGTACATAGTCCCTTGTTTGGGCTATAATGGTTTCATTGCATGCCTCTCTTAATTATTTTCACTCCAAATGTTTAGGCTTTTCGGCCGATGACAATAATATGCTTTATTTCTATTTAAGAAGAAAATCTGTTAAAAACGGAAGATTTTCATCGCCGATAGGCGCATTGATATTTGAACCACTGTTATGCGGTCTTTCAATTTTTTATATGCATGATATTCAAATATCGAATTTCGCACGACAAAAATTATAATTGAACATATCAAAATCCCAAAATTGTGAAGTTGGAAATAGTTACGGTCCATTTCTAGTCAAATGATGACTATACGACCCTCGACGTCACGAACGAGTTGCCATTAAATTCAATAGAGCGCGTGTTCTTCGTTATACGAGGCATGTAATATAGAAAATATCATGCTGAATAGCAAGCATAGAAGATAATTGAATACCGCACACATTCTGTGTTTTCCAGTATCGGTCGTGAGTCATTATTTGAAACATTTAGAAATACATGACACAATTCACACTATGTGTTACCTACCATCTTCCAATCAGGAAATATTTGATTCAAAGCTTCTGACGCAAACATTGAGGCGAAGCCTTCTTTGAGCCACAAATCTGTCCACCATTTTGGAGTGACCATGTTACCGAACCACTGAAGAAAAAGGAAGCCATATTAAAATGCATATTACTCATTGGTTCGAAACTCTCGCAATACGAATAACCATTTGCTATGACGTCTTTGGCAATAAATTTTTTAAAATGGTTAGAATTTTAAAGAAATTTATCATGACATTTCATACTTTTCAGAACAGCATGGTCACAAAATACACTACTGAAAACAAATCTCTTCGCCAACACATTTCTCACGATCGATGTGGACGACATAAACTGTCGAGAAAATGACAAATTTATCCAAACTTGTGCGCACATAGTTATATTACTGGAATTAACGAAAAGAACAAAATCTGAATCGTTTAATACCATGTGTGCGATTTCATGAGCGATCAGATCGGCTGTGTCTTCAAGAACTTTTGCAGCAGATTTATCTTCGTCGACGATGGTGGCGCTCTCACGGAGTGTAATTAGATCCCAGTTTTCCATGCCTTTCGCGGGATGGTCAGGTACAACAAAGAGATCTGGTAATACATAGATGCCCAGATGGGCAGTGAACCACAATCACTCAAGAAAGAATAAAATTAAACAAACTCACATCTTGGTTTTGCGTTGTTTAATAAAGTCACAACTTTGATAAAAACATGAACGACGTCATGCTTGATTTTATCATGCCGGAAATGCCGAGAGAGTTTGACCGGTTAAGAAGGGCTTGACTACGCAGTTTCTGCGTAGTGAAGCTTCATTACGTATTCATGGTGACCCCTGGCCAGCTGTCAATAACTTTGGGGGCTTTTGTCTTTTGGCCTGCTTTGCATATGCGTCGTTGGACACGACCTGCCAATCACCCAGGTAGTCAATTAAACTATTAGTTGACTGTTTACCGACCCAATTAACACTATCCAGCAGTATCAGTCATATTTTAATCGCGTGGCCCGGGTGGGCACAACGTAGGAACGCGTGTATTTCTATGTGTACGTTTCACTTGTGGTGTCGTTTGTATCATCGTGCGTTTGAAGTCCTTGTTTCACTTACAGTATTAACTTCAAGGTGACGGGCTTACTATTATTTCAGTATCATTGCACCGAGTTCTGCCCACGGTGAAAACCACCTGTTTTGCCTACTAATTACTGCCCGTCGCTGCCCGTCCTGAATGTAGCCTATCATAGCTACAGTAATCAGTCAATATATAATACCGCGCGCCTTATACTTTCTATATACACTTGTAAAATCATAGTCCGAGCCGTAAAATTTTTGACTTTCGATCCGATATACAGGTTGATCGTTGAATCGCACCGGCGCATCCATGTTTACTTGCCCAATAAGCTTACTACTCTGCAAAGGGTGGGTAGATGGAATTCCAGGGCCAAAATGAACACCGGGGCGAAACTTTTTGTGAATCCATGTGAAAACATAAATCATTTATCTGTTTTGATATATACTCCTTAATTGTAAGTTTGATCAAACCGAGACCACATTCAAGGGCTATGCAGACTGTCCATGTACGCACACACAGGCAACCAACGGTGAATATCAGCGTCAGCGGCATAACTATCGGGTCGTAAATCGATCGGCGGTTTGGGACCCTGGACTATGATTTTATAAGTTTATATCACAAACAAATGTTGTGGAATATTAAGATATCGACCTATTACTGTATTGAAAAGGCCAATTTCATGACGGGCATTGCTAGAAGAATGACGGGCAGGGACGGCAGTAATTAGTAGGACTGTTTCTTTGAATACTGTTCGATATTAAGTGACGGTCAAACTTTTGGTGGTGCGCGTGACCGGCGGCACTGACACAAACTGGTTTGACAAGCATATAATTCAGGTTATGTTCAGTGTTGTTACCATTTGTCCGTGGTGGAAAACATTGACGGAAAACCAGAGAAACGGTCCCGCTCCGAGAACAGCCCCGAGACGGGGACGGCCACACTTGTGGTGTTGTTTGTACCATTGTGCGTTTGAAGCCCTCGTGTTATCTACAGTATTACCTTCAAGGTGACAGGCTTACTATAAAAGTTCAGTGATCATGGCATTGAGTGTGTTACATGTCATGATGTAAATCACGCAATTTTTTTTTACATATATCCAAGGATTAGTTTTCGCTTTCTTTTGCCCTCGCGAAGTTTGCGAACATTTCTCGCTCTGAAAAAATTTCCGGCCACAGTATCATTGTACCCACTCATTTTTTTCTGGGTGACCTGTGACCAAATGTACGTAATAGTGAAGTCGATCATACGGGAAATAAAGGAAATAAGTATTAAAAGCAAAGTTCTATTCGTCTATGTCCGTTCATTGTCAAAAGTCAAGGCAAAATGGTGATCCTGAATGAATTCATGACCATTGGGCGATAGAACTTTAATTTACTCTGCAGTGCGCCTGTTCGATACACAAACATTACGACACTTTTGTCTGGGTAGGTATTAAATTTGGTCTGGCCGAGAAAAAAAGGCATACAAGACCATAGTCCAAGGTTTTTAGAAAACTAACTGGGACACGAACGGGATTCGTGAATCAAATTTTGTTGAGCTTTACAAGCTGTCTGGTTCACGGCTTATTGTGCACAGGCCGCGTCTTTGCCCTTGCCATCATGTCATTGAACTTGTAAATGGACGCATCAATTTAAACGATTTCTTTTTATGAATGTTCTGTAAGTTCATAATCAAACACCGATCTTTGTCGGCACGCTCAACATGAGAAGAAAAACTGCCGAAGTGACGATCGGTTTCGGAGCACCCATGTCTTTTCTTTTGACAAGTGTGCGTAACTTTCCATCATTCTGGGGAGCCATTGAGCCATTGAACTCTTCTCTTCTCTTCTACCATAGACAGTTCTCGCTATACTGTCTATGTTTATAAAATAAAGTCATCTGGCATTTTGAAATTTCTGTAGGCTCATATCGAAGTCGGGCGATTCCATGGCTCTTTGTACGTCGAGCTTAAGGAATGTGGTTACATTCGCGATGTTTTATTCGAAATCATTTATTCTAGGGCAAATGCACACAATTTATGCCGTTGGAAATACTGGCCGCTCATAAACAAGACAATAAACTCAATATGTGTGCATCTTTACTTTTATTGTCAAAGTGCCAACGACACCTACAAAATACAGAATAGTTCAGTCCAGGTATTTGCAACTTTGCCATCAGACTGGTCAACCGAAAATCAACCATAGGTGTCTTTTGGCACGCGTATACGCCAGACACCTAGGCGACGGTAATCCGCACCACTTATCACTATCTTGAAGGTACTCCTCCCCCTATACCACTGGCTATCCCGCCCTCAAGGCAATACGTCATTCGACCAAGCATTGTTATTGTAATTTCCTGCATAAAATTAACAGCGAGGTCAACCGGTCAAACTCTCTCGGCATTTTCTCTCATGTATCATAAACGAAATTGCAATCCATAAATAATCGTGATACACAATTATGCAACGGCAACGGAGTTGTGTCTAGTAGGCGAGAATTAAACATGCCATGAACTCCAATATGAATGCATTTACAAGAATGTGTCTCTAACTTTTTTAAGCAATGAAGTAAAATACTACTAACAATAAAATACTATTTGAGAAGAGAGTACTGCTACACCTTTCTGATAAGTACTGTAACCCCTCTTTACTATTACCAACAAATCATATGGGTTCGGTCATGTATGGCTGACCCAAGAAGTTGACAATACGCTAAGTTTTATATCAGCTTTCAAAACACGTATTTCAGATATTTTAAAACAACAATGGAAAGCTAATGTTATAGGTAAACCAAAATTAAGAACTTACAATTGCTTTAAAAGTCTACTTGAACCAGAAAAATATATGTTGTAACTGGAGAGTTATGCAAATGTTTGCACGGTTTCGGTGTTCGGTACTTCAACTAGCTATTGAAGATGATAGACACAAAAACATTGAATCATCAGCCAATTTTGTAATTTTTGTAAGCAGGGTGACGTGGAAGACGAGTATCATTTTCTTTTAGTATGTCCTTTATATAATGAATTACGAGATAAATATCTGCCAAGTGCATTTATTCGAGAAGCAAACTTTTGTAAATTTCAAACACTAATGAATATTTCAGATATAGAAATAACACTTAATATTTGTCACTTTGTATTTCAAGCTTTCAACATTAGAACGGAAACTACCTCTAAATTGTAATTTTGAAGGCATTTGCTGCCAGCATAGAACTTTTCTGTAGTAATCTACTTAAAACTTCAAATAGCTAGCTCTGTACATTTTTTTTCTTTCTTCCTTTAATATACCAGCCATTGTACCCCTTTGCATATGGGCCGGAGGCCTTTGAATGCAAATAAAAGTGCACATTTCTGCACTGTTACTGTTACTGTTACAAATCATATTTAAATACAAACAACTCCAATATTTTTTTATAAATTAAATCTGACAGTTTGAGTTTGATTTTTCTTTAAAATGAGTGTTAACATATAAAGTTAACTTGAACGCTTAGAACTCATACCAGATTTTTGGATAGGGTCTTCTACGCCGAAATATTCTTCGAAATAGCCGTATGACCAATTTGCAACGTTGAGAGCAAACTGAGTTTGTGGCAAGACATCATCACGTGCCCAGACCCTGATCTGCGTCAAGAAATAAAAAAGAGAATTAAAGGAAGCAAGGCGTTGCATTGTGTTATTTTTGTAGAATTTGACTGACAGAAAATGGTTTCCTTGATAATAAAACGTGCTGAAAGACTGCCAACAAAATAATGCCAATAAAAGATATTCAAATAAAAAAAATATCCAGTATTTGTTTGAAGTTATATCTGACAATTCGATAATATTACCTTTTCTTGAACAACGTTAAATGTACGTTGTGTATCCAAAAATATGAAGAATTGATCTACAGAATTACTTACAGTTTTTCCATTCGGTCTTGTCAGCTCTAAGCTGTCGAAGTCAGACAAAGCTACAGCTAACTGATAGGTTGACATGACAGGCGTGGTCTCAAACACGTCTCTGTACCAGGACGAATCATGCAGTTTGTTTGTTGATAACTTCTTTCCGTTTGAGACCGATCGATATCGAGGTGCCCGGATAATACTGATGGAAAATGTCGCTTTCATTGCTGGTTCATCGAAACAAGGAAACGCCTTACGAGCATAGGTTGGTTCAAACTGGGAGGATATGGCATATCTGTGATAAAAGTCAAATAAAATACACTGGAGAAGACTTGAGCAAGATACAGCCGCTACCTTTTTGCCCACAGCCAACTCAAAAGTGCTTTACTGAACACGTTGAAATATTGCAGGTAGATAAGGGACCGTCTCAGATTGTCGCACAAGCTCAAGAAACGAAATTCCTTAGTTTAGATAAAAACAAAAACAAAAACTTTGTTCAGAAGTGCGAAATTATGATATCTGCAGACACTTAGAAAATTTAAATTAACATACTTTTTCTTTACTATTTGATGAATGGAAAGTTTACGATACAATGTTACTGTCGGTAAATTGTGTTTGGGAGTGAAAATAAGTGTATGACAGGAACGGGCTGGAAACAAGTTACAGTAAAATTTGTTGGTATTAATGAGCAGTTTTTCTTTATTTTTACAAGCCATGAAAGCATAACTTAATAAAAATGCGAAAGTGAAGTTCGTCAATTAAATGGAAGTTCAACACTTAACACCCCCCCCCCCGGTACTACGGAGATTAAGTTTGAACTTGTGCGAAAAATTTGGGACGGTCCCTAAGGGAATAACTGGCCGGATGTTTGATCGATTAATGCAATTAAGTCGATGACTTTTTACAATATTGAAACCATGTTTTACTCTTTATGACTCGGTTTATGTTCTTTGAGCACTACTAGGTCGAATCTCGAACAGGTTTCATGAAATACTTGATTTATGTCGTAATCACACACCAAGAAAGTAACAAAGGTTTCATTATGTATGTGAAATACGACAAAGACGTATCACGGATGGTGAATATTTGATCATCAAGAAAAGCACGATTAATGGGAAACTTCATCGTGAGTAATTAATCCGCACAATCGACGATTACAAGTGGAGCAAAATAAGTGAATTCTCGGCTTTGCATTAACTGACAATTCTGAAAGGTAGGTTGGAAGCACATACACACACACAATGAACACAAAGTCAATTTGTGTTCTACTGAGGCGATGTTTCTCAAGGCTTTTGATTTGCATCACCAGTTTAAGTTCAAAGCTTGCAATAGGACTGCCGTAAGTAAACAAGTGTCATGCGTGGATGTATAAATCATACCGAGGTTTTGGGACAGAACGCAGTAGACAAGATACAGCCTTTTGTTCGTTTCAAGGTAGAATGCGCCTTGGGGAGAGATATTTGGACTCTCAACCCAGTCCAATACATTTTGGTCAACTACTTGTAGTGTGGGGCTCATTTTGAAACTCATGGGGTTAGTAAAGTTTCCATCGGCTGATTCATGTTAAAATCGAAAATATCCGCATAGAGTTAACGCAAAGATAGCGGCCATTTTGAATTTCAAGTGTCAGTCAATATTTGGCAGACTGTTTCTTATGTGCCAACTTTTTCACTATTAACTCTACTTTTTATTCCTGATTTCGAAGGCGAATTGTTTTTGTTGAAGGTTTGGGCAAAAGTCTTTCAATTTCGAGGTGCGTACTTCCTTAAGTGTAAATTTCCGCGCGCTCGGACGTAAAACAGGAAAATTGTTTTGTGCACTTAAGGTAATATGCACCTCGAAAGTGAAAGACTTAAACTTTTGCTAAAACTTTCCTCAGTGAAACTTTAAACCTTTCTCTTACCGAAGCAAGAATAAAAATCAGGGGTCAACGTGCAAACTTTGGTACTAGAGAGACAAATAACTTGCGATTTCTCGATATTTAAAAATCAAAATGGCCGCCATCCTTGTGTTAACTCTATGGGAAAAAATAAAATTTTCGATTTTCGAAAAACTAAGACGGTGAAAACTTTTCTTTCACCAAGAGCTTCAAAATGAGCCCCCACAAATGGTAGGTCAGAAGAAAATTGATAAAATTTGAAGGCCCGAATATCTGTCCCCGAGGTGCGTTCTACCTTAAGATTTTGTGTTACACACCACGAGACAGGCAAAGTTAAATTATTTGTGCTCCCGTTACTTTCAAAATATTGACCCTTCGTTGACCCCGACTGTTGCCTAAGCAGCACATTATCTTTTCAATTGAGAAGCGATGACAAACTATAAGACCTTAGTAACAGCTGCTTGCTAATTCAATTAGTCACTCGAACGCGTCCAATGTTCGTTAGGTCGACCTTCTTAAGGCTTTTATTGAAAAGATCGATTCTGTGATTGTACAATGTCTTTGCGTATACTGTAGGCACTTTCAGGCTAAATAGGCTAACACAACAAACCACGCCGGCGTTCAGAATTTGAAAGCAGTTTTAGAAGTTCGCAACTTGAAAGTGAAATGATTATCATAACTCTTTCCGCCTACTGAAAGAACAACCAGAAACTGTACTCAACATTAATTGCCACTTGACAAACGTATCCAAAGAGGTGCATTAAATAGCATTACATTAAATGTCTGTTTGATGTAGATTTTTTTGCAAATTTCTTTTCGTCAGTTTCCCGTTTCGACCTACTTCTAATGCACAACAGTTATTCCAAATTATAAGCCGTGGTTCAAGTATCACCTGTTTTGTTTAACCTCCGATAAAAATAGACAAGGCTGTCTCTCATATTCTTCAGTTGCAGATAGATTTCGAAAGTTTAAACTCAGATTTTTGTATCGATCAACTACTGGATGTTTTTAATGTTTTCCGTTTTGCTCATACAGTTACAGGTGACGTCACTTGTTACCAAAAGACTGCATGACAAACGTTATCAGCTGATTCTAATGATCGACGATACACATCGGCAGGTGAGATGGTGTAAAAATCCGAAGGGCAAAGTTAAAAAAACATAATTATGGTCTTGCTTCTTTTTACAACTTAAACATTTTTACGTCTGTCGGGACAGATATTTGAACTCTCCTGTCTGATCTACCACTTATGGGGCGTCGTTTTAAAACTCTTGGTGTAAGAAAACCTTTTACCGATTTAGTTTTTCGAAATTCAAAAAAAGATATTTATCTCCACAAACTTAGCACACGGATGGCGGTTATTATGAATTTAAATGTCGGTAAATCTTGGGTTATTTGTTTCTCCAGTATCAAAATTTGCAAGTTGATCCCCTATTTTTATTCTTGATTTTGAAAGAGAATGATTGAAAGATTCCTGAAGGAAAGTGAGAGCAAAAGTTTAAGTCTTTCACTTTCGAGGCGCATACTACCCATCATTGATATCTGATCCAGTTTCACCGTCAGGAAGATACATCTTATAAGCTGTACCATTCTTCGTCAGCATTTCTTTTTTAAAATTTGAATAATTACTCAGTCTCGAGAACAAAAGCTGTATACGTTTCAAAACAGACTTCATTGCTCCAAATTGTTTTTCAAAGGGATTCAAGGTCACCCGGGTGTAGGCTATATAGTACATTGTTCTTTCTAATATATTTCCCTGTTTCTTCATTTTTGAAAGCTTGTAACTTTTTTCTTACATTTTTGTTGTCCTAATCGAAACTTTTTATAATCTAATTGACACCACACCTTACGTAGAACATCGATTTGATATTTACACCGTGGAAATATATGTTTAAATTTTGATGATTAATTTCAAGGAATTATCATGTACTTTTTGGTCGTTTTGCGAGTACTGCAGACGACAAGGTATAGAACGTCTTTTGTGTACTGTGTCTGCATGAGTGCAATGGACTTGGGTCATTGCCCTTGGCTTCTTCCCGCGCTATTCAGTGTTTAGACAAACGCACAATTGACGTCAACGTCTGCGGGAAAAAAGTCTCAACGATCATCCATCATTGCCGCTAATTTTTTTTAATTTTAATTGCCGATGCGTGGCATGCGCTGATCTCCTTCTTGAAATGGAGTGGAAATTTAAACGATCAATACTGAATAGCTGTCGTTAGCCTGTTCCCGCCATCATCATGTAAACGACTGACATTAATTAATGCCATGATTTCAATTCACCTGAGTACAACAGTGGGAAAACGATTGCAATGGCCGCCTTAATAAACTTACCCTTTGACAGTGATTCCATCTTCGTTTCTGACGTCATAGGAGCTGAGATAAATTCCGAATAAGTCTTCTCTCAGCATGCCCTTGAACTCGAAAAATGTTATTTCGTATTCCTTCCCGCTTTTCAAATTTTCTTTCATCAGCAGAACGTAGAATCTGTTCCGTGCGAACTCGAACTGTTGTGTGATTTCCACGTCACTGCCAGTGGATAGGTCCTTCACGGCTACGTTGTCTTGACTGATGTTTAATTGCCTGGCATGTACAATAACAACATCAGTGTCTGCCGTACAAGTAACAGTAATTACCACATTTCCTGTGAATTTGAACTTGTCAAGATCTAGCGTAAATTCTAGGTTGTAGTGAGACGGCATAAGGCTTTTAGGTAACCGTACACGATACCACGGAATACTCGGGTCTAGTGTCGTCGGTAGCGATGTGCTAGTAGTATTCACGATGTAGTCCTGTCTGTTATTACTCCTGCCTCTACCGACTAAACCACCAATCAGAGCCACACACACTACAACCAAGACAAAAATAACAATGAGGATTGCAGCTGTTCCGTAAGTCACGAAAAATCCGCTTCCCTGTTCGAGTTTGCCGTCCGCATCTTGCACATCTACGGCGTACAGGTCGCTCCTCGCCGAATTCGTCCTCGACGACGATGCACCGCCGCTGATCTGTTTACGATTCTTCCCGTCCGACATGTTGGGTATCTCTGGTCTCTCAAAAGCCATCCCGGCCTCCATCGGTCATTGACAATGCCTTGCACCGGTCTCCTTTGTTCATGTGATTGACGAGCTGTCGTCTGATACAATGTCAAGATGGCGCCTTGCTGATGAACGGCCTGCGTATACAGTGCATTGCTGCCTTCTTCGAACTGTTTTTTTTTCCTCGCGAGTAAGGGACGATCATTAGATTTTATTGAGGAGGTGGTCAATATAGGAAAAATCGTTTAAGGTAGAACGCACCTCGGGGACAGACATTCGGACTCTCAAACTTTTACAATTCTCTTCTGATATACCACATGTTGGGGTTCATTTTAAAGCTCTTGGTGAAAGAAAACTTTTCACTGGCTTAGTTTTTCGAAATTTGAAACTTTTTATTTTTCCATAGAGTTAACACAGGGATGGCGGCCATTTTGAATTTCTAATATCGGTAACTCTTGGGTAATTTGTTTCTCTAGTACCAAAATTTGCACGGTGACCCCCTATTTTTATTCTTGATTTTGAAAGAGAATGATTGAAAGATTCCTTGAGGAAAGTTAGAGCAAAAGTTTAAGTCTCTCACTTTCGAGGTGCATATTACCTTAATATCGAAACTAACTCAAAAATTACTACTCTGAAGTTCTGATTTGTGAGAAAATATATGTAAAAGATTGTTTGGTGATGCAAAAATTTTGTAAGAAAATATGCAGGCAGACGAGATAAAGCAACATGTAAGATATTGCCAAATTTTACACCCAATAAAAAGTTGTACTGCATCCTGACCATCCCCTCGCAAGCCAAAATGGTCGATCCCTAAGTGGAGTGCATCTGCAATTTTATTCAGCTTTCTGTCTCAGCATTCACATAGGAGCTCAATGCTGGCATTATAATTCATATGCTAATGACAATCCTTATTAAGTGAACGCAAATTAGTCCTGGGTATCCACACTGCTAAAAGTGTTCGTCCGTCTGCCTTGAGACTTTAACAAAGCATGTAATTGCCTAATTGACTTATTGCCGACCAAAACATCTCTGACGTCATTATACTCAGCGTTCTTTCGTATTGAAGGAGACTTGTCATAAAGGTGCAAGAGCACAGTTCTCAATTATCGTTTATTGCTGTTAGCATTTAATTCATTTACAAAGCATCTCTCGAATTTATCTTTCTTAACAGCCATTTCTTATTATCGTGTTTGACTAGTAGCAGATACGCGGCATATGGTAGTTTCCTGTTTTTTAGTTTCATAACATTTTATGTAAATTGTCTCGCCATAGGAATGGACTAATTGTCGATATACGGTGGAGTAGTCTCTGAGTACATCGATTAGTTTTGAAGAAACAACTCCTTGTCAAAATTATAAAACCTTCTTCCCCAACAAGACACAGAAAAGCACAATCGCGTTCACACGCACACTGGACTTAAACTGAGCTCGCACGCATATCATATATATATATATATATATATATATATATATATATATATATATATATATATATATATTATATATATATATATATATATATATATATATATATATATATATATATATATATATATATATATATATATATATATATATATATATATATATATATATATATATATATATATTATATAGAAAACTTGATTGATACACACTACCACACCCAGTTGTTTGGTCCGAACGTATTTTAATGAACTTTTGACACAACGTTTCGCTCCAAAACTGGTGGTAGTGTGTATCAATCAGTTTTCTATATATTCCACTCCACTCTCCACTGGGATCAACTGCTCACGTCCTATGAGACTATATATATATATATATATATATATATATATATATATATATATATATATATATATATATATATATATATATATATATATAGAATATATATATATATATATATATATATAATATATATATATATATATATATATATATATATATATATATATATATATATATATATATATATATAGAAACTTGGGTTGAAACTCACTACCACACCTGGTTGTTAGGTTCCAAACGTATTTATTATACCTCAAACACAACGTTTCTCTCTAAATTTAGAGCTTCTTCAGGTTACTTTCGATGTTGTACCGCTGTACCCAAACATACCTATCGAGGAAGGCATTGCGGCATGTCAAAGAGCACTAGATCAAAGAGAAAACAAAACTCCACCAACTTCCACTATAATACGCTTTTAGAAACTTGTTCTATATAACAACAACTTTGTGTTCAACAGTCAACATTATTTGCAGATTCACGGCACAGCCATGGGCCAGAAAATGGCCCCCAGTTATGCAATCATTTTCATGGGTGACCTAGAGAGCAAACTACTTAAGGAGGCATCCAGTACAGTGTCACCCTGGTTTTGGCATAGATTTATTGATGATATTTACAGTTTGTTTACGGCAAATCTGAACTTCATCATAGAATTCTTTAATTACATCAATTCATTCCACAAAACAATAAAATTCACCATGGAGTACTCTCAAACTTCCATTCCATTCTTAGATGTTAGAGTCCACACCGATGACAATGGCAAAAATCATGACAGACTTGTACGAAAAACGAACTGATACCCATCAATATTTACATTTTCAGTCAGCACACCCCAGACATATGAAACTAGGTGTCCCTTACGGCCTGGCAATACGCATTTGTCGCATTTGTTCGGAGCCAGAATGGCGTGATGGGCGCCTCAACATTCTACAACAATCGCTGATTGAACGGGATTACCCTCACAACCTCGTCAAAGAACAAATAAATAGAGCGAAATCAATCCCCAGGCCGGCTCTCCTTCAGTACAAAAACAAACAGGGAGACTGTCGAATCCCACTAGTCTCGACATATAATCCCCGTCACCCTAACTTGAAATTCATCATGTCCTCGAACCTCCCAACACTCCATAAGTCATCAAGATGTAAAGAAGCCATCCCTAACATGCCAATTATATCATATCGACGCAATGTTAACCTCAAAGACCTCCTTGTCCGCTCGATTATTAAACAACGCCGGTGAATCCAGCCCCGGTTTCACCAAATGTCAATCTACGAGGGGTTGCAACATTTGCAATATACCCTTAATACATCACAGTTCCAAAGCACAGTCAACAAGAAAACATACACAATCAGAAATGCCATCAGCTGCAACAGCAAAAACGTCGTATACCTCCTCACATGCCAACGCTGCCATAAACAATATGTCGGGGAAACTAAAACATCTCTCAGACTTCGTTTCAATAACACCTCTCCTCAGTGCGTCATAAAAAAGATACCCCGGTCGCCATACATTTTAATTCTGATCAACACAGTATCAGTGATGTTTCAATAATTGGCATCATCAAGTCAATAAACAGGATGACAAACTACGCAAACATTTAGAATCACAATGGATCAAAAAACTTGACACACTGTCTCCAGCTGGCCTAAACATTCGCCCAAAATTTACATAGCATTTAGCAGCGCCCCCACATACCAGCTTTTGAGTATTTAAAGGGACCCTCCTGGACTTCAGCGCGCCTATTTCCAGCTCTCGGCGTAGGTCCAGACAGTTTTGACCGTACTTACAACCTCGAGGTTAGTCTCTCTCCTTTCATTTATGTACATTTACATATTTGCAGATACTTGTAACTCCACATTGCTCGTTTTTCTATACAATTCAAACATTGTAATTTTTTAGTCTCTCCTGTCATTCATGTACATTTCCAGATTTTCACAGACTTTGCTCGTTTTCCTACACAATTCAACCATTGTAATTTTCATGTTCGTACTTTTTATTGTAGAAAACACCTGAAGAAGCTCTAAATTTAGAGCGAAACGTTGTGTTTGAGGTATAATAAATACGTTTGGAACCTAACAACCAGGTGTGGTAGTGTGTTTCAACCCAAGTTTCTTCTATCTTCACCCCATTCCACACTCCACTGGGGATCACCTGAATTCCTACAGTTTCTTATATATATATATATATATATATATATATATATATATATATATATATATATATATATATATATATATATATATATATATATATATATATATATATATATATATATATATATATATATATATATATATATATATATATATATATATATATATATATATATATATATATATGCCATATGCATGTTCGCAGCAACTAGATGATTTTTGTACATCTGTAAGACGACGAGAGTGGAATATTTGCCCCAGTTCCCCTGTATTAGGAAAGGACAACGGTGAGTAGTCAGTCTGTAATTCGTGTTTCTAACGTTGATGGCGCAAATCTGGCTCATGGCATTACGTTCTCGACGTTTTGTGGATACAGCAACGTGAAGCAATTTGGAGAATCAATTATGAGTGCAACTTGATAAAAAAGTCGATTTGACAAACAAAGATCCACAGAAACGTATCAATTTTGTAAGACGGTAATCTGAGTCACAAAGAGACTGATTTGATACAAGCAATAGGTAGCTATCAGAGTGATTAAATAGTCTGATATGAATTTGAAAAAAAAATCGAACGTTTTAAAGTCACTTTCCGTATCGCCACGTACAGTTACCCGAAGTGAAAACTGGTTCTCACATTTTTAATGTAAGATAAAATTTACACGAAAAACTGCATACAATGAAAACGACGTGAAAACCGTTACAGTATAAAGTATGTTTAAGGTGATATTCCTGCGAGATATATTCCTTGTTAAAGGTATACTGTCACCTGTTCCAATTTTGCCACAGTTACCATGGAAAGAGAAAATCTAACCAATCACAGATTTTAAGCGGGTGGCCGCTTTTTAAAAACAGTGCCCTCATATTGACATTTTGAATACCAAGGAATGCCCCTTTGACCATATATGGGCATATTTAGATTACAGGTGACTGTATACCTTTAAAGACACAGCGACGTTACTAAGTTTTTAGGAATCTAAATCCGTATACAAAGTGAAGATAAACGTTAAAAGATATTTACTCGAAACAACATGTTTAAGGAAATTGTGTACTACGCTAGCATTTGCTGTTGTCGCCTGATCCATAAACATTCCCCTGGATAGCTTTGTACGTGGAACAAAATGTCTAGACGCCGCGCGCCCTCGAGGTCACCAAAATTCAATATCATCGTATGGGATTACGGCATCACACAAGTGTTCTATGTGTTATAGTCGTAACTCACCGGTCTGGGGAGTGTACTCACTGCTGAGAGGTACTTCGAGATCTTTGACAGAGTAGAGACTCACAGAGTTGTTGGATATCAATGATGGTGGTTTATTACCGAAGTGTAAAGTTTACACATCAGAATGCCCAGCTATCTCCGACTGAAAATAGTGGGTGATAATCGCTTTTTTAAAAAAGAAATCATAACATCCTAATTAGATTAAATTAGTTAATCCTCCAATCACTCATCCAACTAACTATCTCAATAATAGCAACATGAATTCAATTTTTTTTCAACCCCATTACTGTACACTGTAAAGTTAAGTGTTTCAAGGATAGAACACCAATTAAACGCCTTTTTGTAACACTTTTTGAACGCCTCCAGACGTTCAGAAATTAACACTACGTGTTCAACCAACGTTCAATTTTTGAACACACGTGTGCAGATTTTGAACGCTACGTGTTCATCAGACATTATATTGAACACATGGTGTTCCATATCTGAACACACGTTGCACAGGAAATGTGTTCAAAAAATTGAACGCTTTACACCGTTCAAAGGGCTGTAACACTTTTTGAACGCATGGACGCCGTTCAACGATAAGTGTGTTAAAGGCTAGAACACATGATACGCGCCTTGTTGAACACCTTTAATTTTGGAAGTTCACGGGTAGCCTTGAAATAACATTACAGACCAATTGATTTCCTGTAAAATTATTTTATTCTAAAAATACACGAAACATTTATAGAGTAAAATACAATAATTTACTGTAAAATGGGTAAATAAACATTGCAACTTTGTATGTAAAGTTTGTCAGAGGAAAAAATCAACAGTGTTAACACCTTCCTATCAAAAACATTAGCATAAAAATCACCATATTGTGGATTACGTTTTATGTTCATACTTGTTTAAAACGTACAAAAATAATCTGAAAAAGCTCAAAATTTGGCATACTTCTTGTCTTGAAAAGACGTATATGGATGAAATACATACTCCATTTTTGTAAGATGGTTTCTTAAAGACATTTCCTCCTATATGGACAATAGTAAATTTTGAAGAAAAAAGAAGTTAGTCAAGGCTTCTCTTGTGCACATGGCATATAGTTGTCCACACTAAAGTAAACACAACATGTCAAGTTGTCAAAGTGTCACAGTAAGGCACAACATGCAAAAAGTGGGGAAAGTGGGTCCTTGGCAGGGTAAAACCTATTCCCTGTCCAACAAGTCCTTCATAACAAAAATGTTTGTTTGTTTGTAATATCTTTAAATAACCCTGAATAAATGGGTGACATTTCAAAAATATACTTCTCAGAAATTTAAACATATTCGTAAAAACCTTTCAAATTCTGGTGTACCTGCTATTAATTTTTATACAATTTTTTTTACCAAAAATGGTAAAAATCACCCTTAAAATGAAAACAATGTACATTTCATCATAACTTGAATATATCACATTTGGTAATTCCCAATGTCTTAAAAATGTCTGAAATGTCTTTAATGCCTAAAAACACAAAGTTGCAAATTTCTGCATAATTTGAACAATCTGAAAAAGACTACCAGTAGAGAGATCTATGTCCTAAATATCAAAGCTGTTCGATTAGCAGTTTTGAAAATGATTTTTTAAAGATTGTTTGACCAAAAATGACAAAAATTGCCATGAAATATAAAAATTTGAATATTTCATCACAACTAGCACAAATTTGACGATGGTCATTTTTAGGGACATGTTTACAAAATATTTAAGACGTCAGTAAAAGAGAAGAAGATTTTTCCAAAAAATAGCAAAATTAGCCTCAAAATATAAATTTGCATATTTCATCATAATTTGAACATATCTGATTAGGGTAATCCCTTGGGACCTGTAATCCAAATATTAAAGGATTCGCACAGGCTGTTTTGAAGAAAAACCTTTGGAAGTACAAATTTGAGGAAAATGCTACACATCCACCTATTTAGCTGACAGCAAAGCTAAAAACCAGTTGCTAAGTACAAGAGACGTGTTGAGCTACAATACAAAATAATTTACGGTTTGGTAGCAGGCTATGATCAACTAAATGTTACAAGGGCATAAGCTTTCAAAGACGTGAAGTCTCCTTCATCAGATGCAAGGGGGGATGAAAAATTGAAGCAGAAAGTGACAGAAAATTCAGAGTGAAAATTTCAGAAAAATCAGTAATTCAGAGTGGACATTTTTGCTAAGTACAAGAGACGTGTTGAGCTACAATACAAAATAATTTACGGTTTGGTAGCAGGCTATGATCAACTAAATGTTACAAGGGCATAAGCTTTCAAAGTACGTGAAGTCTCCTTCATCAGATGCAAGGGGGAGGGGATGAAATTGAAGCAGAAAGTGACAGAAATTCAGGGTGAAAATTTCAGAAAAATCAGTAATTCAAAGTGGACATTTTTACTCTGAATGGTCTGTCGCTTTCAGCTTTAATTTAAATAAGGGAGACTACACGTCTGTGAAAGCTTATTCTCCAGCAACATTTAGTTGATCATAGCGTGCTACCAAAGCTTAGATTAATTCAGAACAAAAATACAGAAACTTATCAAGTTCAGTTACTGACCTTTGAAAGTTTAAGAGCTGAGATTCTTAAGCTTGTTTCCAGACAGCTACCTGTACACTCATCTTCTTTGTTATCTGTACCACCAGCTTTTATAACAACTCTTCGATTTTCAGTTAAATCCAACTTTTTACATCCTGAAAAAATGCAACAATAGGTAACATGGCGAGATGAAACTTTAAATGTAAGACAAGGGGCTGATTATTATAAGGAAAAGTGGAGACTTTCATATACAGTGCCTCTCTTCAATACTGTTACAAAATATTTGCTGCTTAGTGTCATCAACTGATTAAAATAAAAAGCCAAACTCTCATATGCTGAAACAATACATTGTATACTCTACGATGTTTAACTGATGTTTTACATGCGATTGTGTTTACTAAAAGACATATGATTACGCAGCGGTACTATGCAAGGCGTATCGATCGCGCTCAGGTCAAGGGTTATCACTACAATTGTATTGCGATGACCCTTGACCCGAGTGAGATCGATCGATAGGCCATGGCCAAAAGTACCACTGCGTAGTCACAGCTAGTTGTTGGTATAGCAGCCACTGAAATAAAAAAGGTTTCTTCACGTAGTTAAGCTATTTAAAGGTACAGCGCAATTAATTTCAAAGGACGATAATATAGATGCTTCAAAAATCTAATACCTTTTACTATTTTGGAGAGGAAACTTACCCTTCTTGTCTTGCTTCCGCACGATCACAACTTCAGGGTGCGCTTACAAGAAAAATGTCGCAACTTCCGTTTTGATGCATCATGGGATAGGAAAAGGCCAAACTTGAACACCAAGTGTTTAGAAAGTAGAACGCCTCTTGCACGCCGATGTTAAATTAAAACGTTCATGGTGGTTTTCTGATTTTCTTTCTAATTTTTAAACTTTCAACCCGTAATAAACGTGTAAAATTATTTTGTATACTTCCTTTTTTAGAAAAAACATGCTTTCAGCAATTGTAGCCGGAAATATTTTTCACTTAGTGTGAAATTCGTTACACCAAAAATCCGTGTATTTTTGCCGGACAGTGAAGCAATAGTAAATTTAATATAGCCATTGTAAAGAAAAAAAAACACAAAGACTGTTAATTGTTTCACAGTATTGTAAAATTTCTGTGATGCTGAGTTTTTGAACACTTGAAGGAGATCGTTGTTAACACATAGTGTTCAGGTTTAGAACATCATTGTTAATATTATGAACACTAGCCGTTCAAATTTGAACACCGACATGTACATTTTGAACGCGTAAAGACGCGTCTAGCGTCCGCTATTTTTACAGTGTAGATGATATCACCAAGGAAATTATGGCCCTTGATTGTAGTAAATCTGCAGGGTACGATTTTATTCATCCTCTTTTAGTTAAAGATGCTGTTAATTACATTTCTCACCCTCTTGCATATATTGCTAACCTCTCTCTCACTAATGGCCAATCCCCAACGCTTTGAAGTTTGCTCGTATAACGCCAATTTTTAAAAAGGGTTTCCCTTTCGAGGTTGGAAATTATAGACGAATCTCAATTCTTCCGACATTTAGCAAAATCTTTGAATCCCTGGTCAACAAGCATTTGACTTCGTTCTTAGACAAATACAATATCTTCTTAGATACTCAATATGGCTTTAGGAAAAATCGTAGTACCAAACTTGCCCTAGTGGATTTGATTTCTGAGATCACAGATTACATCGACAAAGGTTATGTTACCCTAGGGATCTTCATTGACTTAAAAAAGGCCTTTGATACCATAAATCATGATATTCTCCTACAGAAACTTCATCATTATGGAATAAGAGGTTCTGCACTTGATTGGTTTACAAGTTATCTAGATAATCGCCATCAGTCAGTTTACATAGACGGCATATCCTCCAGGTCTCACCAGGTGCAGTGTGGTGTCCCCCAGGGTTCTATTCTAGGTCCAACTCTCTTTCTTATCTATATTAATGATAATTTTTTTGACTTCAAGCTGTTTGTAGATGATACTAACATTTTTCATTACACAAAAAATCAAAACATCAATCTTGATATTATTAACAACGAACTAACTAAAGTCACTATTTGGTGTAGGGCAAACAAACTCACCGTCAACGTTGACAAAACGAACTACATGTTTATTAAAACCTACCAGAAACTGATTAACACTCATGGTCACCTTTCCATTAATAATATTCCAGTAATTGCTACAGAGTCTTCAACCTACCTTGGAATTTCGATTGATTCACATTTAACTTGGCACTCTCACATTAATACCATAACTAATAAAATCATCTCTAAAATCGGAATTCTATCACATATTCGTCATTTTGTTCCCAGATCTATATTAATTCTTCTCTACAACACACTTATTCTTCCCCATCTCAGTTACTGCATTGAGATTTGGGGAAATACTTATTCATCTCATATTAATCAGCTTTTTCGCTTGCAAAAGAAACTGGTCCGCCTCATCACACTTTCACATTTACAGCCCATACTAAACCACTTTTCCTTCAGCTTGGCATCTTGAATATTTTTAAACTTAGCAAGTATGCTTGTTGCATGTTCACCCATGATTTAAAATCCAACCGTTACCCCGTGATGTTCAACAGTACACTCTTATCCCACCCGATTATCTAGCAGAGGAGACTACCTTATTCCACAGCATAGCCTCACACTGGCACAAAACCAATTCAGATACTCGGCAGCTACACATTGGAACTCCCTTCCCTCATCACTCAAACAGATCACCACAAGGCATGTATTCAAAACAAAACTCAAACACTACCTTTTACATAGTGACGATTAAGATTCATATAACTTTACCAGTAATTTATTGTATCCGAGTGTTTCAAATGTTGTGTATTTGTACAGTTGCATTATTTAACTCCAAGTTTTTCGATCACATCTGTGAATGTCTTTTCGTTTTATCACCAGCTGTACGGACTGTCATCAGATCTTATTGTACGAGATAATATGTTCCCGGGGCCATGAACTTGTATTTGTTCTATCGAACTATCTTCATGGCCCTCACCACTCAACTTCAGATATTTCAGACACATTATTGTAACAAATATTTATACATTTTATTTATTTGCACTGAATTGTATATTTTTACAAAATGTTCATTTTTTTCGTCAGTGGTGAAATAAACAAACAAACAAAAACAAACTAGTATTTCCTGATTGGCTACAATAATTTAAAATATTCGTCCCTTCAAGAAATACATTACTAACCTTTCTCTGATAGGACATTGATCATATAAAATGATCTGCATAGGTGACATCATCGTTATACAACATTTCCCTTATGTAATCGTCCCAGGGTGCTGTCTGGAATTTAGATATTGATTATAAGAATTCACTTTAACAGCCTTGACACTAGATGTCACTAATACAAGTTTCTATCTTTATCCTTGATACTTAGGTATCAACGACGTAAATACATTAAATGTCCCTAACAACGGAGTTTGAACCAAGATGTGTGAAAATTCATAACGATCGTTACCCTTACACAGACTTGAAAAGTTCAGCGTCTCGTTCACTGACCTTTGTACAGATTCCGAAATTACAAAAACAATATCAATAAGCCAAAGAAAATTTAGTCTGTAATATATGTAATAAATGTTTCTGATATATTCAATATCTTTGATGAGTGGAATTTTTATACAGATAATCCCTTCTTCATGTTAATTTGAATATTGCTGAAAGTTGCCTTAGTATGGGCATAACGCAGATTTGAATACAAATACAGGATAGAAGTGACGCACGACAGAAACTAAACCTGCCTACTCATAGATTTCTCAAACATGCTTATCATATAGTGCAATGTGTTTCGATGTGATTAATTCGTAGTCAACGGACTCAGTTTGCTCTGTGTAGGCTGCTATACCTACGAATCGAAAGTGGACCTTGAAGATCAAGGGAAGAGCTGTTAATAACGGAATTTGTTTTCCTTTTTTTGCAATCACAATGTCATCGAGCATGAGGCTCACTTCCTGTTTTATCGTAATATATACAATGACAACAAAGGGGTATACGTTAAGGTAGAACACGCCGCGAGGACATATATTCGAACTTTCACAATTCTTTTCTCATCTACCGCTTGTGGGGTTTATTTTAAAGCTCTTGGCGCAAGAAAACTTTTCACCGTCTCAGATTTTAGAAAATCCAACATTTTATTTTTCTCCATTGAGTTAACACAGGGGTGGAAGCCATTTTGAATTTCAAACTATAAGGGTAAATCTTTGGTAACTGTTTCTCTGGTACCAAAATTTGGACGGTTACCTCGATTTTTATTCTTGATTTTCAAAGAGAATGGTTGACATATTCCTTGAGGAAAGTTTGAGCAAAAGTTTAAGTCTTTCACTTTCGAGGTGCGTACTTCCTTAATAAAAAATCTGTTCACAAAACCTTTTTGCATCAGAAGATTGATCGTTGAAATATTTTGATATTCAATACTGCTAAGAATATCATCATCATCGAAAAGGAGTTCAGAAGAATAGTGTGCTTTTAGTGGATGAACTTCAAAGAAGATGAATAGTGAGAACGACATAAAACAATCGAGATTGCTGACTGTCTATTCTCGGTCTCAGCGATTGTAGCGGGAAGTACATGTCAGACCTAAATGTTTTGGCTCAGCGGTAAATGTACTTACGACTAGCATTAAGGTAGAACGCGCCTCCGGGACATAAATTCGGCCTTTCAAATTTTATCAATTCTCATCTACCACGTGTGGGGGCTCATTTTAAAGCTCTTGGTTAAAGAAAGGTTTTTACCGTCTTAGTTTTTCAAAAATCGAAAATTGTATTTTTGCCAATGGAGTTAACACAGACAAGGCGGCCATTTTGAATTTCAAATATCGCAAAATCTTAGGAAATTTGTCTCGCTAGAACCAAATTTTGCACGATGACCCCTGATTTTAAATCTTTCTTTGGTAACAGAATGGTCAAAAGTTTCATCGAGGAAAATTTGAGCAAAAGGTTAAGTCTTTCACTTTCGAGGCGCATATTAGCTTAACGTCACGATGAAATCATTCTCTGTAGGCGGGTGTTCCTTTCTCCGCCGACTATATGAAAGTGTCACGATGTTTTATGTAGCATTCTGGTTTTTTTATAAATAAGTTATACAATGTAAATTACGTATACATGATCTGTACAACATAAAATATGTAATGTTCAATCACATGACAGTGTTAGTCACATGATACCTGCACGAAGTCATATGACTATAAGCTATACGCCAACACGAAGGTTACTTCCCGAGTGCTCGCTAAGCAGAGTCTCTGTTATATCTTCCTATTGTAAACATTGGCATAACCTGGCCCGTGTTAAGTAACTGCCTCCGATCCTCTGATATCGTGTTTTAACAGTACTGGCGAAACAGGAGAAAGGAATTCACTCTATTGCGTTCAGACTTGCAGATTACTGGTTACAAGGGTGACGATGAGAAGGAAGGCGAACACGGCTTTGCTAGCTGTCCTGACTGTGATGCTCGCTATTACAACAGACGCTCAAAACATCGAGAGCAGCGGTCGCAAGGAACACAAAACCTACTGTGACAGCGCAGATTTCTACTGTCCGTACGATAGCACACACCACTGTAGGCCGAGAAGCGCACGATGCGATGTCTGCTCGAATCAGAGAGAACCGAACAGAGCTGCTTGAATCCACGAACGTTAACTCACCAAGAGGAAGGCTGTCGCGGAAACCCGGAAACTGGAGTGTTTGAGATCTATGACGGTTGGACGCATCTACTCAGTACGGCGGAATCTGTGTCTCGCTCTCACCACCGTCTCAAGTACGAATTCGTCACCTACCGCGGTTTCACGTACGAGTACGGCCAACAGGGAATAAGCATATTGGATACCGGTGACCCATATTACAAATATAAAACCAAACAAGTGACGAAATTTACCAAAGTGGGGACCAGTCGATGCAAAATGGAAAATTTTTCCAACTTCTTTCAACAGTGGGAAAGGAAAAAGTACAACATTTTCACTCACAACTGTCAACACTTTGCGGACGCGTTGATACATTTAATGAAGGATAATTGCATGACGGCGTCGACGCTGAAATTCGACGATGGAAAAATAGCTGATGTACGTCATCAGAAAATTCAAGCTACAGCTGAATACCGCAGCTTCGATCGTCCGAATATCGAGCTCATCTGAATGCTGATCATGTCGAGGAAGTTGCAATTAGACAAGAGTTCACCCTGGGATCCGAGGTCAGTTTGGAGTACGCAGACGACATGAATATAACTCTTGAAACTGGTGACGTCATTTATCTCGATAGGGAAGATAAACGACCAATGAAAAGGGAGAGGCATCAATTCGCTTTCATTGGCCTGGCCATTGCTGTGTTAGTAATAGCCGCAATATTTGCTGTGTTACTCTATAGAGGGCAAACAGCGTGGAGAGGAAGCTGTAGTCTTGTTGGGCAAAAATTACAATGTCTGACTCGAAAGAAGTCTACAACATAGCCTTTTCACAGAATCCATCAACAGCCACCAGAATAGAATTCTACAATTATTCTGCAGGTTAAACCTTGACTACCAAGGCCAATGTATTCCTATATACCAGGCCCCTTATGTAAATATTGATAAAATCTTGGGTGTTGTCATTGCATGAACACTGCTTAGACTAAAATTAAGTAAGTACCAATAAACCATATATTTTCTGAATCAGCATGAAATTTCCCACTTTTTCATAAAGTTTTGTATTTCCAGGTCACGTGACTGATCACATGACACATCATGTGACCAGAGTTGGCAAAGAATATGAATATTTGAAGCATCAGGACGTGTTTTGAATCCATAAAATGACGCAAATTTGAATACAGTTGCAATTTTCATGGCATTGTCTTTACATATATGAAATAATAATTACCCTTTACTTTACTTATAGATGTACCTATTTAAGATTTTTCTTACAAAAGGCAGAGTAAATGAACAACAAACATCAGCATCTGACATGATTTTGTATTTGAAAATCAACACATTTTATATTTGTAACACCTGCTTTATGTCTTCCTTGCAGAAACATGCATCTAAAATGTTTATGATTTATCAAAAAATAATTCACAATATTTAAAAATACATTTTAGAAGACAACATATCACATGACTAAACACATGACCAGTCATGTGACCAGTCATATTGATAATATGGCTGCTATAAAATTTCACTGGCTTATAGTAAAAAAGTGTTCTGTTAATAGAACATATTTACATCTAAATCATTTGTTTTCAATAAATAAACATTTCATTTCATTAAAAAAACAAAACATAACCATATTCGCGATCGTATGTACTTCTGAAAACTGTAAACAATCAGACAATCAGCGCGACGCTTCTGTGATCAGCCTGACCTTTCAGGGTCGAGGTCATGGGTCACGACATTTGCTTCCGGATTTTGGCCATACTCGGACGTACGGGGGCGCAATCACATTCAGGCCAGATCGGAATACATCAATCTTAGTCGCGCTGCATGCCGATGCCGAAATTACGGGATTTTAGCAACAAAAACGAAGCAAATACGCCTATTTAATTGTGCCGGATATTTCTGGCACTCAAGGTATATGGTAATTCAATATGGCGCCGGATATATCCGGCGCCAATAGCGAGTCAAGGTAGGGAGGCGGTCGTCGGCACTTGCTCAAAGGTTGCCAGGAGCCCAAACGACCGATGTAAATACTGTATGTAGGGTACGTTGGCGATTGATGAAAGTTGAAACATATTTGTTAACAATGAATATCGTAAAATATGAACGTCGCCGCTATGTTGACATGATGCATCTAGATATTAGCATGAAATACATTGTTTGTGAACAAGAACTTGTTGCAAATGCGCAGTTCCGATGACCCTTCCTTTTAAGCATTTATTTCTTTATTAGGAATGCACCAAGTAGTATTGGGAAAGCATAGCCTCCAGTAACAAACTTTCTCAGTACTAAAGGGGCTAGATGCCAATTTACATACATAATTAACACGAGTATAGCATTTTCGATGATAGAATTTAGCATTTCGACGACCCAATGACTTTTTTTACGAAAAACAATTGCTGTTTTTTTTTTTCAAATGACATGGCTACGACGTCATATACAACTCTCGGAGTAAATTACACTGCAGTTTTATAGATTTTCTATGAATTACTTGTCTTCTCCAAATGTTTGTCGCAAAAAATATTCCGTCATGTACAGGTAAAAGGTCGAAAACTTTCAGAATGTCCATTTTTGAAACTTTACCCAATCTTTTGACTGAAAAGCCTTCCTACCGAATATATTTCTTAAAAGGTATGATGAGATTAAATTTCGTTAAAATATTTTCTCTTTTATTTATTCCTAACAAGTACAGATATTGAGTCACAACAATACAAAATATTCCGAAGATCGGACGATCATCTTCGGCGGCACTCTCGCCAGTTGACAACTCAGGACTACGAATTTCAGCCTTCTTGATGTTATTCTTTTTCTCAATAATTCCGCCGCTGATTACAAAGTAAAATATTGACCTTCCAATTAAGAAATAAGGTGAACAATATTACATATTAGCGAGATCTTTGATTTTTCTCATCGTGCGTTGTTGTTGGAGAAATTCAACGATGATTGGATAAAATTCATCTCAATAAAGAAAAAAAAATAACTTTTGGTGTCATGATATTCTTCTAAATTCTCGCTACCTTATGGATAGAATGTGACTAAGGGACATATATTGGGACTCCAAAATTTTTACAAATCTTTTCCTGGTCTACCACTCATAGGTCCTAAAGTAAGGACACATCCCATGGTTTTATTTTTTTTAAATATAAAAAAAATGTTCCATTGATGGCGGTCATTAATAATTTCCAATATCGGTAAATATCAGGTGATTTGTACATATGACTTACAATTTCACTAAGGGAAGTTTTGCAAAAGCTGAAGTCTTTCACTTCCCGGTTGAATGCTACTTTAAATAGCTTTGTCGTATAACAAAGGCAATGTACATGATATTGAAATGGATTGTCGGTAAAAAGTCGACCTTCCGCCATAGCATGAGTTAGAGATGGTGATCTGATGAATTTTTAAAAGCAAATACAATCGTTTTCAAAGCAAAAAAAATTGCTTGTTTGTAAAGCTAGCTTAGCTCAGTCACCTTTTCATGTTCGGCATTATTTTGTGTTATGAAATTCCTGTATAACCTAAAACTTTACTTTGACATCTTAATCTTGTATGTTATACCTCAGGCTGTAAAAATCCGCCATATTAAAAAAATATGGTCTACCTTGAGAGATTTTTGTGACTCACTTAGGTGGCAAAATCGTCCCTAATGTAGCGAGAATTAAACATATAAATGACATCTTTCAAAGTATTCGGCTGCGCTCGGCTTCTTATGGTCCTTTTCTTTGTATTTTGCTTTTCATCTTCTTCTGGCGTTGTACAGACCTGTGCAGCTTCTACAAAAGACAAAAGTATTCAATCATATTACAAATAGATAGATTAATACCGACGACATAATCCGAAGTACAATCGTTCCACTCGTTATCCATTTCAGATTCAAGGGTAGGAGTTTTTTAATTAACATACAGTTTCTCCGACAAATTCGATATAAAAAGGAGCTACTAACTGTGCGGATGCCGTGGGAAAAATAGAAAAGCCGATTTTTGCATAGATGTTGCGATCAAGTCGTTTATCGAGATGAATTGTCAACAGTCCTGAGCATGTTTTTTTTTGCTGTGGTATCAAAACGTGACAGTTACCGCAATTGTACCATTGCTATCATTGTCGTACACTTTAGATGTAGTATATACATTGATAGATTAACCCGATGTGGACTGTGTAGGCACTAAAATGCATGTAACCCTTTGTTTGCCGTCAATAGACAACATGACAAGCTGATTTTGTATATAATATATATATATATATAATATATATATATATATATATATATATATATATATATATACTGTAATACTGTAGACGATACTCTTTACTAGGGCCAACTCGAGGGCATTTGTCGCTTTAAGTTAGTATATTTTAACCTGACCCTCTGCAATTCTTGGTTTTAAAATCACCTGTATGTTTCATCAGTTTTGGAATGAAATCATTCAAGAATGCACACTCCTTGGCTTTCAGAGCTCGTTTGGTTTCCATCTTGAGTGACAGGTCTTTGTACTCTAATCCGGGTACTTTAAACAGAGGCCATTCTGATTGCGCCTCTTCATCCAACGCTTTTACGTCACCATCGGATAAGTTGGGGTTTCTGAAATTGAATAAAATTGTGAAATCTTTTCAGAATACCAGAGAGATAAATACAGCGATGCAAACATACACACAATCCTGTCTGTCTGTTCTGCTCTCTGTATCTCTCACACACCATCTCTCTCCTTCTGTTTCTCTCTCCCTCTCTCCCTCTGTCTGTCTCTCTGTCTCTCTCTCTCTCTCTCTCTCTCTCTCTCTCTCTCTCTCTCTCTCTCTCTCTCTCTCTCTCTCTCTCTGTTCGTTTGAGTATAGATAATGTACAATGACCTCTGACAAATTTTTATGATATGATAAGAGGAACACAACATTGTAAAATACTTGCAATCTTACCCGGTTTTTGCAAAATTAGTCCAATACTCAATCACCTTTAGAGATAACTTGACCTCATCTTCAGGCATTGTCCAGTCCATCGCACTGTTGAAATGCCAACCGAAGACAAATGCTAGGTCCTCCCCATGCGTGGCCTTCAACCATTTTATCTTTACGATTGACTGGGCTGGTATGTGAGTCATGTGATACATTTACACATTAGAGCCCGCCTCCGAGTGCGCTAGCGCCGAGAGATCAACAGGGCACACAAAATACATGTCGCCGAGCGACTGGCTCAAGGGACTATGTAAACTCGGGGCAGGAGACCATTCGACTTCTTACGTCGGGCAAATGGTCACTTACCCTATACTAGGGCACATAGTCCCATGTTTGTGCTATAATATATAATGTGATAACAATTTAGAAATAAATCTGATATAATTACAGAGATTGTCATTTTTCAATAAGAGATTCTCGTACACGTTACAGGCTAAGAACAAACTTATGTGGTAAAACGATACTGATTTATTATGAGTCAAACGAGAGCACAATTAATTAAAGTATTAGATTACTTAACCACAATTCAGATGACAATGTAACTTGAAAGTAAATTGGCTGTTATTGGATTAACCGCATGCATAATACTTCATAACCTTTTAAGAAACCATAACAACGTTGCATCATAGCCATTCAAAACGTCAAATTGTAACTGGTATATCCCTGACAAGTCTGTAGTAGGCCTCATAGTCTTCTATATGTCATTTTATCATTTGCCGACGACACACAAGTAAATGTCCATAAGCATTACATCGGTGAGTGGCGATGCCTTGCTAATGTGCACACAATATAGTTTGCTATATTACAGCACATCTTTTCAGAATATGCTAAATGATCCTGCTTTTAGCAAGTTTGATAGGAAAATGATTGTTAAAGCTCTAGATCTGGTGAAATTGAGATTTACGGACCGTCAGTGAACTGCGGTTTCATATCAGTCAATGCATATTTCATACCTCATGCGCCCTTCGACGGCTAAAAAAGATTGGTGTGATGGCGTTCCGGTTTATGTCGGGGTAACATCAAGGCGGCGCTAACTACTTCAGTTAGCTCCAACTGTAACTGTTTGTTTTCTTGGCAGAGGAATGGTAACTCAGATTATGCTTCTAAATACTCCTTAAATATGGAAAAGAGGGATTACGCATATCAAAAAGCTCTCTCTCTCTCTCTCTCTCTCTCTCTCTCTCTCTCCTCTCTCTCTCTCTCTCTCTCTCTCTCTCTCTCTCTCTCCTCTCTCTCTCTCTCTCTTGCCTTATAATGCAAACACTATCGACTTCACTCATTATTATGACATACATTAAAACCAGCATCAAAGGCGAATTTGACCTCCTCGTTGCATGTTGGTATGTCCTGTGTACTACTATTTCCTAAATTTGCATATATGTAATTCAACGATCACAGGAGAAGAATATCTATGCCTGTTACAGCTTAGCGTCAAAGCGTTTGTAAGATGTTTTCAGAACCTTTCCACAAACCGCAAGAGCTCAAAAATTCACTTATTTTGGTCTTGATCTAATCAGAGCAATGGTTATCTGTCACAGTTGTGAGTGTGAGCAAACCTGGCGTCCACTAAATAAAATTTTCATGAGTTACAAATGAAAAAATAGTTTATCAGGTGATCGTGCAAGATATATGGTATGAGTGTAAATCGACGAATGTTCATTCGTGAGAAATCCAATTTTAAACCGTTTCTTCATTGTATCAGGTTTGAAAGTTACGCTCCGTAAGTCAACAAACTCATGCCAAATACGACGTATCATCAAAAATATCGCCATGTACCAAAACCAAACAAAAGCACTACAAATATAGAAATAAGTTATGCAAATATAAATTGAACAGAAAACACTTTAAATTCTTTGTGAACACATCTTCCTGGTCATCATTGACAAAATCGTTACAGTAACTTAACTTTAGCTAGGAACTCAAAGTGTTGTTCAAAAAGGCACACATAACTTCTTCGACAAAACGTTTACTCAGTGATGTACTGAATCAGCCCTTTGCGTGTGAGTAACAAACACAAACAGGTAATCCTAAATTTTGTCAACGTGCAAAGAATCAGTCATATCGTTCACAAAAATGTTTTAGGAACACATTTCGCCCGAAAGATTTACAAACTTTATTGAAGAAGTTGCCAAAATGTTATCCGCAAATTCCGATGAAAATTACATAATTATCGACCATAACAAATTAAAGAGTATATATCACAGGAAAGCATAATAAAAATTAAACCTTAATTATCAAGCCTTACACCTCTTTTTTATAAACCATACTTATTTCACTCAACGAATGTTGATGAAGCCTTACATTTGCATCTGAAATGGATTATTAACCATTCGCTTTAAGTGTCACGCTATGTTAAACACTGAATAGTAGAGCCAGATTCTTTTCTACCTTGTGATTGACCCTACAAATATTGATTATGTCGTCGACTAATTAAAATCATGTTACTTATAAGCGAAAAGTTCGACGGCCGTCTTCAATCAAGAACGAATATGTCAGGATTATACATTTTGTTTTAAAGTTTTAAATAACAGAATTTTAGTTTAAAAAGTATGGTTTTGTAAAACATCTCAAGTCCTCTTGCGTGGTAAAAGGTTGGCTTTTGTACTGCTACCTTTTACTATGTATGAGGACTTGAGTTGTTTTACCAAACCCAAGTTTTATCATCTTTAAGCCTGGCTTCTTTTTCCACTGTGTCTACTGACTATAGTTAGACTTATCCTCACAGCTTCTACATAGTCAAAAAAAAATAACTAATTACTTCCTGTTGGTGCTAATATCGTCTCGAATAGAAACATACAGATTACAATTATTTATACTTATACAAAAAAATGGCTTCCGCTGCTACGCTTACCACGTATGAAAGTCGCAGGAGATATGACAAATCATAGTTGAGAGTTGTATTTATGCGCATACTGTATAAAAAATTAAATGTAAATCACATATTTCAATGCCTATTAGGTTTGACATACCACTGCTTGCATATTACGTTTTGTGTATTTGAAAAATGGTACAACCTTACATGCAAATGCATATCAAATTAACGCTGGATTCGCCTAAATCGGAAGTATAACAAAAATTACATGAAACAATTAAGATGTAAGTCACCCAAATATTTACATGTGTGCATTTGGTACTATCATCATGTTCTAGAAAGGCTGTTCGATTACATGTGTCATTTAAATTGGTTCTATATAAGTGTGGCGTAAATCAAATAAAGTCTATCAAACACTAAAAAGAAACAAACAAGAAAATTAGATCCTCAAAAATGCAATGCTTATCCAATTAGTAAAATCTTACATTCCAAACCTAAAAACTGCTGATAATCAACTTTAAAATGTCCTTGCAGTATAATGAGTGATCTATAATCTATACCATTTTCTCACGTTATGCTAACATCGTTGTAAGGACAAGGAGTCATTGTACATGTAAGACTTAATGTAGACAAGTTTACATTTATGCTGTGACTCGGTAATCATGTATTCATTGTGTTCTGTCAAGGACTCACATAGGGATACATCGGTATAATAGGCAATACTTGATAATATGATATACCATAATGCATTTTATCATTCGGAAAGACATACCCGTGTTCCATGGTCTACCAAATTCTATGTAATGTGTCACCGGTCACTGCTCTCAATTTATTGAAGGAAGGTAACGTGAAGGTCATCATGGAGTTGAATATTTGGACAATGGGAATATTCATGAAGTATTATGTATATTTATGTGTAATTCAGATTCAATTCACTATATATACTGTAGGAGATTAACTTGGAGTCTGAAGTATCTTATGATGTTCCTCACACACCCATATAATTCTTTTCCCGTATGCCACAGGGATAAGGTCGCCAAATACACCATCTTCATCGTTTTTCCCGAGAAATCTTTGAAATTCCCGTCGACTAAGACCTGTACTTCTATTTAACATTTTCTCAGATTCGTCATGAGATTCTCGTAGTATTTCGTTCAATGCCGGACACTGACTTTTGAAATCCTTGATGAATTCTGTAAGCAGGGTATTAGTCACTGTTGCGACATTAGATATGGCTGCTGCAGCCGATGTTTGGCCAGGAATGAAACCCAACAACGGCGCCTTCTGCATGATTTCAATACTCTACAGATATGTTTTCCATACTTTTTAACAAAGCTGTTCACTTTGCGGATTCGATATCCTGGAGAATCTACAAAGTGTAATAATCCAGGACATTCGCAAAGTAAGTGAACGGCATAGCCATCGTAGAGATGGGACAAAACCTTGTGTGCCAATTGGGCTAGCGCGGACATGGCACCAATGTTTACAGGTAAAATTACGAAACGACTCGGACAATACTTATCGTCAAGAGCAGCAAGTATATCACTGGAGAATTCTTTTCTATCAACACCATTCCAAAGTAACACATCATTCCTACTAGCAAAGTTGTGACCCGAAAACTTGGAACAAATGTGAGATTCGCCTTCCATCAAAATTGTTCCAATATCGTCTTTTCGCAGCATAACACAGTGGGGGCAGGCAAGTGTTTCGGAGATGTTCATTGTGACATTGTTGTATAAATGGCCCTTGCTAACATCAATAACAACCTTCTTAAGTTGATTTAAGATACAACAAGCTTGTGGCCCCCTAGCACTGATTAGGATGCTGTTGCTATGGTAAAGCATCTCATGTCGAACATGATGTGCAGCATCAGCACAAGCACTGCTTAATTTGCAACATTCAGTACAAAGAGGCACTGTGTCACGACAATGGAAGACGATGTTGTTTCTTGTGTACTTTGGTTTTATCCGATGTGCAAATTTCATTCCCTTGTTCACTGCAACTATAAGATCGCAGAAAAACAAAGGAGGAAGAAAGCCAAATCTACACAACAGGCTAGCTTGTTTCTCCCCAGGTTTTGGATAAGGAAACCAAACATCATCACGACTAGGCTGGCCAATAGGTAGCTTACAAGGAAACAAATATTGTTGCTTCGATTGAGGAGCGGAATCTTTATTTTCTATCTCACTATAAGGGAAACAAATACGCATCGATACAAACACTTGTAAAAGCGCATCGTGATGCTTAGTATCAACATCTTTCCAAGCTTTCTTCAAGTTTGCATGTTTAATATTCCATTACTGTCTATGTATTCCTCAGTACTTCCGTCCTCCCTGTCATATGATATCAACGTCCTCAATATATTTGCTAACCACTGGGCGTCTAGAACGACAACGTTATCCTTGGAACCATTCACTGATTTAGATCTATCTGAAACGATGTCACCTTGACTACAAAGAAAGCTTGTTGCATTCTGTATTGCTTTCTGATTCTCAATTCCAGTATCGATGGCAATAGTTTCATACTCACGGTACGATATCAAAGGGTTTGTACGTTTCAAACCTTCAGATTTAAGTTTTCCTCGAAGTAGATGCCATCTTTCTGGAATATCTGGATTCGATGACTTTATAGTGTCTAAGCTTACTTTTGTCAATTCTCTCTTGACTTGCTGTATGCTTTTGTTTTCGTTTGAAAACATACGTTTTGGTAATTGTTCCGTACAAGAAACCTCAAAATATCCGAGAATGTGAGGGAATGATACGATGACCTTCTCCTCAGAATCCGTTTTGACTTCTTCAAGGCCTTCTTTAGTTTCATGAACAACAACATAGCCTGCTAATCCACCAAAATTACTTTCTCTCCTTAATTGTTTAGGGTTTTTACATATCAGACAACTTTCGTTTAGACTTTTTGCATAATGCCAAAGATGATATTGTCTTACCTCACGCATTTGCTCACAAAACCTCTGCCATATGTTTTCGAGTACATTCTTGTTTAACATGGGTGCATCAGCATGGGAGCCGACCAACAAAACTGCGGAATTGGTGCGTAGGAAAAAATTGTCTGCAACCACAGTTTTATTCTGCCAACCTGGTGCAACGAAGAAGTGTTTGTTACTGATGTGCCAATGGAAAATCTACTCAGATCAAATACGACAACGAAAACACTGTCATCTGTAATGAACAACGAGTGAGATTCCAGAAAATCGACGTCTCCGGCAAAGTCAAAGATCGTTAATTTTAAAGACGTCTTATCCAAGAATAATTCAGAAACTGTGATGCCATCTGTTTTCTGAACATCTTGTTTTTTATCTCCTGTCAGTGCTTTTACAAGACTGGTCTTTCCAACGCCTTCATGACCAACAAGTATTACTTTTACATTGTCATTAGGTATCGTCTTTGAATCTAAAAATTCCTTCAGATAACCAATAATGGCATCCTTACCACTCTCTATGATATCTGGAGGTACATTCAAAGCAGGATTACGTTGTAACTTTATATCTTTGCAATCTACCAGTTTACACAATGATGGCGGCATTCTTCGTATGGAATTGTTACTCACGTTTAACACTTCTAAGCCAGAAATTGAACCAATATCTTCCTGTAGCGCAGTCAAACCATTGTCATTGAGGTACAGTTGTTTTACGCCGTCACAGGCAATGTGGATGTATTTTGTTTTAGTTCCTCGAGAAGCTTGAGTATGCTTTTGAACCCGGAGGGTGCAGTGACTGATATTAAGAATTTCGAGTGCCCAAGGCAATTTGATAGACCATGGTACACTTATATTTAAATCAATACATTGCAATACCCCTGATGATGGTAAAAGCCATGAGATAACTTTCTCAGTATCAAATGATTTGATACTGATCAAAAGTAAGGCATTAGATACCTGTATCTTTTTCACATTCTTCACATCTACGTCAAATAAAAGAATTGAACTTATCACACACTTCTCCAGGAATTTATCCAACATCGACAATGCCTTGTTGTCACTTAAAATCACAACAGACACTGTGTAACCTTTTTCGTACCATGATGCCAATGTACTTGCTGCTTTATCATCGCATATCTCGACGGATGAAGGAGCCACGTCAGATGAGTCAACAAAGAACTTTGCAAGTTTTCCGCTCTTCTTAAAACAATTCTATTCGGAAGAAAAATAAAGAAAACAATTCATTACCAAATATATATTGAAAAAAAAACTCTCTTCTGAGACTAGTAAGAAATATGACGAGAAAAAAAGTGAGAAAAATACTCACTCAAACTTAAGGAGAAGCGTGTGATAATTGTAGTGACTCATTAACTTCATGAAGGCCTGGTAAATCAAAGTAAATTGTCATTTCTCTGCATAGGTGGCTATTCTCAGTCTCAGCAAATCTTTTAAAAATTGTAAAAAACAAATATTGCAGATTCATTTCAGGAAAATCAAGTCTGCAAGATATAGTCAGAGAAAACGACGTTTCTTATCAATTGACCGCAGAAAACTTCATTTTCGTCGATTGTCGGCAAGAAATAAAATTATTCATGTTGATTAATTCAGAGAGACTGAGTCTGATTTTCCGAATGCGTATGGTAGTAAAATTCATTCTCGTGAAATGATTGCAAGAAAGTTTATTCTCGCAGCTTAGTGAGTGAAAATTGAAAATCCACACTCTTCTCCAAAAGTGCAAGACCGCGTTAATTCTCCGATCTATTCGCAGTATTCTGTATAGCAGCTGGGGCGTTTGTCTCTATCAATATTGTACATGTAACGTTTGTAGAGAACGATTGCAGAACAATGACGCTAACTGTAAGCTTTTCAAAATGATATGACAATGGCTTTATATAGTTCTGTCGATACCATAATGTCAACGCTTCTTAAATATACAAACTCTTTGAACGCACTAACATTAATAATGCTCCAAAGATATGAGTTGGGTATTCCTTATTTTCATCAGTGTTTGCAGCTTGCCATGGCACTACATCGCAATCGGTGATGTGGGGCCTTGGCCAGTGGTTACGGCGTTTGCAGAGGGTTAATCATGTGGCGAGTTACCATGTCAACAGATGTCGCACGCTTGACACTACTGCCTCACCACGTGCGTACTATTTGTTCGGAGGTTAACCGTGCAGTGCTGTGCAAACGGTGGAATGTTTTGTACAGCTTGTTTAAATAAGGACAAGAATTCAATAACTTAGCTTACGTCAACAACATCGTAGCGTTGACGAAGAGCGACAGCATTTCCTTTGTTTACGTTGTTTACTTACAGGTTGCACAAGTTGGAAACACTAAAAAAGCTGATGACCTGTACTGTAAAATATCTCGGCCAAGTTTTATAGTCGACGTCACCGATTCAAGGTGGCGCGACATGTACATGGTTATACTTATCTATTACATTGTAATAAACACACTGTCTATCATTTAAATCTGGCTTCACGTATACATTTACCACTTCTCATTTACTAAAACTGATCCATTTGTAGATCAGTGTACAGAATATACTAAAGCGGTGACTCCACCATTAACATAGCCACGGGAATGATCACAGCAAGTCGAACAAATGTTCTCCTTGCAGCAAAAAAGTTGTAATAAAGGAAACGATGTAACTCATAGGATTACCAAATGACCTCAAAAGAGGGATAAAACTGCAGCAAGTGTGAAGGAATACAGTAAAAAATTGGCCGACATAGCGGGAAATACAGTACTCGTTAAAATAAAGAGCAAAGTTAAAACAAATACAGTAAAATGCTAACCGACCAGCGGGAGATAAAACACTTGCAAAGCAGAGAATAAAAAGCGCAGACGTTTCGGGTGCAACCCTTCGTCAGTACTAAAAACTCGCTAGAGAAACGTGAAAACACAAGAAAGAAAAACAGCCAATCAAACAAGGGAACGATCAAACGCGTTAAAATATGCATTCATACCGGCTGGTGCCAGAGTACCGAGTTTAAAAATAGTGGCCTGTTCGAGTTTATGGCGGGTAGAGTCTGTGGTGGAGATTATAGCAGACATTGGCAGTGTTTGTAGTTTGCAGCTTGCCATGGCACTACATCACAATCGGTGATGTGGGGCATTGGTCAGTGGTTACGGCGCTTGCAGAGGGTAAATCATGTGGCGAGTTACCATGTCAACAGATGTCGCACGCTTGACACTACTGCCTCACCAAGTGCGTACTATTTGTTCGGAGGTTATCTGTGCAGTGCTGTGCAAACGGTGGAGTGTTCTTTTACAGTTTGTTTAAATAAGGACAAGAATTCCATAACTTAGCTTACGTCAACAACATCGTAGCGTTGACGAAGAGCGACAGCCTTTCCTTTGTTTACTTTGTTTACTTACAGGTGGCACAAGTTGGAAACACTAAAAAAGCTGATGACCTGTACTGAAAAATATCTCGGCCAAGTTTATAGTCGACGTCACCGATTCAAGTGGCGCGACATGTACATGGTTATATGATAAATTACACTTATCTATTACATTGTAATAAACACACTGTCTATCATTTGAATTTGGCTTCACGTATACATTTACCACTTCTCATTTACTAAGACTGGTCCATTTGTAGATCAGTGTACACAATATACTAAAGCGGTGACTCCGCCATTAACATAGCCACGGGAATGATCACAGCAAGTCGAACAATGTTCTCCTTTGACAGCAAAAAAGTTGTAATAAAGGAAACGATGTAACTCATATGGATTACAAATGACCTCAAAAGAGGGATAAAACTGCAGCAAGTGTGAAGGAATACAGTAAAAAATTGGCCGACTAGCGGGAAATACAGTACTCGTTAAAATAAAGAGCAAAGTTAAAACAAATACAGTAAAATGCTAACCGACCAGCGGGAGATAAAACACTTGCAAAGCAGAGACTAAAAAGCGCAGACGTTTCGGGTGCAACCCTTCGTCAGTACTAAAAACTCGCTAGAGAAACGTGAAAACACAAGAAAGAAAAACAGCCAATCAAACAAGGGAACGATCAAACGCGTTAAAATATGCATTCATACCGGCTGGTGCCAGAGTACCGAGTTTAAAAATAGTGGCCTGTTCGAGTTTATGGCGGGTAGAGTCTGTGGTGGAGATTATAGCAGACATTGGCAGTGTCTGCTATAATCTCCACCACAGACTCTACCCGCCATAAACTCGAACAGGCCACTATTTTTAAACTCGGTACTCTGGCACCAGCCGGTATGAATGCATATTTTAACGCGTTTGATCGTTCCCTTGTTTGATTGGCTGTTTTTCTTTCTTGTGTTTTCACGTTTCTCTAGCGAGTTTTAGTACTGACGAAGGGTTGCACCCGAAACGTCTGCGCTTTTTAGTCTCTGCTTTGCAAGTGTTTTATCTCCCGCTGGTCGGTTAGTATTTTACTGTATTTGTTTTAACTTTGCTCTTTATTTTAACGAGTACTGTATTTCCCGCTAGTCGGCCAACTTTTTACTGTATTCCTTCACACTTGCTGCAGTTTTATCTCTCTTTTGAGGTCATTTGTAATTTTTATAGTTCATTGCCACTGCGTCTCGCTTTTTATCTTTCCGTTTTACCTTTCGCTTTTAACCTTTCATGATTGTGTGTGCTTTATTCGTCTTGTGCTTCAGTGTCCACGTCACTACGGGGTCAGTCTGTTTTCGCTCATCCACTCCGGGTTTTTTACGTCGTGTCTCCGCTCTTCCGAGTTTGCCCGCGTGTTTTTCGTGACCGCGTCCTGCTTCAACTATGCCGTCTATTAAACAACTTGAAACTTGGTCTTTATCATCTGTGAAAACCTTTTTGTCCTCCTTGCATCCTGACGTCAGCTTCCATGGCTTCAGGTTGGCCAAATACACATTTGCAAAAACCCGTTTCTGTAGTCATGTCTCCTTTCTTTCTACATGCAACCGTAACCGTTGCTTGCCCTCTGGTTTCAATATTCACGTACAGCCGTCCATTTTTACACCAGCTGATTCTCATTATCGTCAACGTATACAATTCCTGTCTAACAAATTTTCTTGGCAGTATTTTAGAGTTACTCTCAATCACATGCGTCAACGTGTTTCTTTTTTTACAACTTCTATTTGTCAAACGAAACGCACTCTTTCCTCTCTTGTAGCACCCACCACTTACAGGAATATCATACAATACATACGTAAGGAAAATGAGTCTCTTCACAAGTTTTTAACATCTCAAAAGTTAAAAAAGATTCAAAACTTGGTTGATAAATTTCCGACAATTACTCGACAAAACACCACGCCGAATTCATCGCAAATCACACCTGTTGTCACCATTCCTCCCGACCTGCCCCTTTCAGATTCCGAACGTTCTGTTCTGTCGAAAGGGTTGAAATTCATCCCTCTCCGTAACTCAACCGACGAATTCACCTCACGTCACGATGTGCATTCTTTCTTTCGCAGTTTACGCTTGAAGGAATTTTTTCATGAACGTCAATTAGATACGACTGATGATTCAGCAGCTAATGGTTCCGACAATGGACCCAACCCATATTCTACCAACATTAATAAACGCGAGTCCTTTTGGACTCCCCCTTCAGGACGTAACCCCACACTTGATCTCTACATCAACATTTGTCAACACAGAATTAATCGCCTGATCAACAACACCAGTAAATCAAAAACACACAATATCTCTAAAGCTGAATACAAGGCTCTGCGCGATTTATCTCGCAACGATAACATAGTAATTAAGCCTGCCGATAAGGGAGGGGCTGTGGTAGTATGGCGTAAAGATTTATACATTACTGAGGCACAAAGGCAACTTTCTGACACATCTTTCTATAAACATCTTGACACCGACATCACCAATAAACACAATAATATCGTCAAACGTACAATCAGTGATCTAGTTCATGATAAACTTCTGCCCGACGATGCAAAATCATTGATCATCTCACATCCACGCACGTCCCGTTTTACTTACTACCCAAAATCCATAAAACCGGTAATCCTGGCCGCCCCATTGTCTCTGCTTGTTCCTGCCCTACCGAACTCATTTCAACATTCCTTGACAATATTTTTGCCGGCATCGTTAATACACTCCCCACTTTTGTCAAAGACACATCTCATGCCATCAAGATCTTCAACAGCTTTAAGTTTACGGGTACCCATAGATATATATTCACACTTGATGTTAAGGCCCTCTATACTTCCATCCCTCATAAGGATGGTCTCCAGGCCCTTGCATATTGTCTTGACCGACGCGACGTTATGGATCCACCCACAAACGTTTTAATTCGCTTAGCTGAATTAGTATAACTTTAAATTGCTTCACCTTTAATAGTGAATTCTACACACAAGTTCGCGGTGTTGCCATGGGTACACGCATGGGACCTTCTTACGCTTTTTATTCGTTGGTTACATCGAAAAACAGATAATACAAACATATACCGGTCACATTCCCGAGCTCTTTAAACGGTATATTGATGACTGCTTTGGTGCAGCATCTTGTTCACGCACAGAATTAGATAATTTTATTGATTTCGTTTCACATTTTCACCCCGCACTGGAATTTACTTCCACTATTTCAGACATATCAGTTGCATTTCTTGACATATCAGTTTATATCAATGAGGACTCGCTGTCTACCTCCATACATTATAAATCCACAGACTCTCATGCATATGTTCTATACAGCTCAGCTCACCCCCGTCGGTGCAAGGAATCCATTCCATTTTCACAGTTTCTACGCGCTCGGCGCATTTGCTCTGACCAAAAGGATTTTGAGCAGCAGCTTGACACTATTAGCACTTGGTTCTCGGCTCGGGGTTATCCCCGCTCTGTAGTGGACAAAGCCAAAGAGCGCGTTGAACCATTAACGCAGGAGGATGCGTTAAAGTCAACTACCCGTTCTCAATGCGATCGCATTCCTCTTGTATTAACATACCATCCTTTTAATCATAGAATCCGTAAAATCATCTTTGAGGAGTTTTCCATCTTAACCAACTCCCCCAACACACAGAATATTTTTTCCGTACCTCCCATCATGGCATTTCGACGTGACACGAACATCAAAGACCGGCTGGTGCGTTCCAGTTTACCTAATCACGATTGTGCTACTGGAACATCATCATGTGGCCGTCGAGTATGTAACACCTGCCCACATACTTTTACAACCAACTTCATTCAGGGCCCGCGTGGTAGAGTCAATGTTTCCGGCGTGTTCACATGCACGTCGGCTAATATCATCTATTGTATCAAATGCAGACGCTGCAGCATGCTATATATTGGCGAAACAAAGCGTCGCCTAGGCGATCGCTTTGCTGAACATCTTCGCACTGTGACCGACAACAAGCTCGCATATCCGGTGGCCAAGCATTTTTGTACACCACCCCACCGCGGTCGGTCCGACATGGCAGTGTCTGCTATAATCTCCACCACAGACTCTACCCGCCATAAACTCGAACAGGCCACTATTTTAAACTCGGTACTCTGGCACCAGCCGGTATGAATGCATATTTTAACGCGTTTGATCGTTCCTTGTTTGATTGGCTGTTTTTCTTTCTTGTGTTTTCACGTTTCTCTAGCGAGTTTTTAGTACTGACGAAGGGTTGCACCCGAAACGTCTGCGCTTTTTAGTCTCTGCTTTGCAAGTGTTTTATCTCCCGCTGGTCGGTTAGTATTTTACTGTATTTGTTTTAACTTTGCTCTTTATTTTAACGAGTACTGTATTTCCCGCTAGTCGGCCAATTTTTTACTGTAACTCATATGGCCCCATTTAGACAGCGATTCGCCAGAAGTCGGGACGAAGCAGAAGCTTCCCTCATCTCCGACCTTCAGATGGCAATCAGTGTCTGTATGGGACACACACTTATTTGACTGCTGCTATGTAAAATTTGTGAAAATATCAATAGTACGTGCTTTCATTTCAATATAATAGTTTTCGTACGCGTTTTCTCGATACTTTTATGATTTGGGGGGGGGGGGGATTATTTCTCTGAACGAGTATACAGCAAAAAATTGCGGGTGTCGGGTGCTGTTGATAAGCACGTGTTGCCACATATATACTTTCCTTACACGTCGTCTGAATTGCCGTCATATGATTAAAGTGTGAAAGCATCTATGTGTGGATACATTTGGCTTTGCAAACTGTAGAATACCAAAACGTAAATATCGATGACTTTGTATCAGTGGCAGAGACAGCACGGATACTGCAGCGGAAATTATTGTGGCTATAGTTATAGCCATCCACTTATGACCAACCAAGATAGAAAGTTTATGATGTTGTTGACAGCCACTACATTCCCTATGATTAGATTCACTGTTTCAATTGTGTCGTTGTTTTTATAAGTATTTGTAAAATGCTCTCATTATGAGTAGAGTGGCGGGTACCATCACGTGGCTTGGTCCTTTCTGTGTCAGTAAATTCCAAACACCTTGTATTGGTCAAAGGTCCCATCAAATACACTGATACCAATCTGACCAAGATGTGGCCGTTGCGGCGCACTGCAATTATGCCTTCTGTGTCGATAACAATAGGCCCTTGGATTTATCCAGGGTCTGTGGATTAAATAGGTGGTATTATATGCATCAATATTGCGAAACGAAATTGTCAAAACACCAAATCTGGGTCAATTTCTGTCACGATATCAACCGATGCACGATGGTAAGCTATTAGCCTACAACCAGTATGATTCAGGAGTGCTGGGCTATGAATACGCCGTAGCCGTATTATAGCCCTACCGCACAGAGTGGCCTGGCGTGTGTGCAGACGCTTTACATGCAGTCTTTGGTCTAGGCAAACTTTGCAGCTACCTAAGTCTGTGTACGGTTGTGGCGGAGGGTAACTTGGTGAACAGAACATATACACATATTTCCACACGGCAGTGTAGCCATGGTGCATAGGTACGTTGACGGTAGCTCAAGAATACTTGAAAAGACCAATGGTAGCCAAATCTGAACTTTCTTATGTAAACGTTTTTTTTTTTTGGTCTTTTTCAGGAGTATCTCTTTTAAGAATCTCCTTTAAGGAAATATATTCTCACTCACTCACTAACCATATAAAGGTACGTGGGTGAGGAGCTCATATAAAGATACCCGGCCCAAGATATCCTATGAAATACTAACACTAATCTTTCCGAAACGAATAATAATCGCATACAATCGAAACAAATATGTAAAAGACACATTAGTGGAGGCAAGACTAAACAAACAAACTAAGAGCTACGACGTGGTAATAGCGTCTTCAACAAATATACATTTTAACAACACTGTTAGTCGAGCAAAGCAATCAAACAAGCACTAAACAAAACCGAGAAACACAAGCGACTGGTAAAGGAACTATTTAGGGTTCCGAAATGCGTCAAAAGATCACAGTGTCTCAAACATGACGGACCGGGCTTCGTTTTGCCATGGCTAATTTCTAACACCGAAAAGCCGACACACAACACAGTGCACAGCATGAATATACTACACTTAAATGGTCAATAAACAATTACACAATCAGACCATACCACAAAACGTTAAACCACACGAATCCAAACATCAATCATTACAACATAGACCAAGTTGCCGAAAAAATACATAAGGAAAGTTTATTGATTCTGAGGAATTCGGAAGAAATAATTCACAAATTTACGCAATATATAACACGTTCGTATGAAAATAATTTTTTTCTGAATACTCCGTAAGGCGTTGAAAGTATACTTCAGATATTTTGGATTCCCACAATTCTCAAACACATTGGATGACCATCACTCAATGCAAATGTATTTCGATAACATTTTGAAATCATTATCAAATGTTTCAGTACATTTATTTTTTTTCTTTTTAACGAGCCAATTTATTGCAGGCCCCTAATGTTCGGTACATCATTGTTTATTTCTCGCTGACGGAACTAAGGCTATGGCACCCTCGAGAGTTTGCAAAGTAAGTGTCACAAAACTATTTTTCGACCCTCAGTTTTTTTGCAGTCATTAGATATTCGTTTAAACGGCTAAATATTATGATTCCATATTTCCAGGCAAAGTCTGGCAAACATTGAAAACACTAGTGCTGTTTAGGAAGTATAAGTTGTTGAAGTATGACGTAAGGACTGATCTCAAAAGACAATTGGGTTTACGATGTTTTACAATAACTCGGCAATTATATTTTTGTAACGGGATAATTAATCTTGCATACAGTCGATTTGAGGTTTCGTGGGCTGACATGTTTGGTTTATTTTCGTGCACACAGAGATTAAAAAATCAAGTGGCAGGTTTCACAAGGTACCGCGTATGTGTAAACAAATTCTGAGGTTTAAACGTTCATCACTCAATTAGCTACATCATACGGAATTAATGACAATAATTATTGAATATATGTTAATTTTGAAGATAATAAGGAAAAGGACGATTACCTTTATCGAGATGTGAACAGTGTGCTCGAGTAAGCAGCAGTATCATGCATACGCATATATTTGGTCTGTTCCTGAAAGAACTGTGATAATATTTACCTTAGTTTGCAGAGAGACCAAGAGGAACTTACTCCTTTGTTATTCCGACTTAACACTGACAACTACTTATAATATAGAGTGTTGTTATATGCACAGTCCCTAAGGCAACGATACTAAAAATAAGCATTCCTCTAATTCGCAGTCGTAATTAATATGGACATGAGCGGTGATTTATGTAAGAGTTGACAAACTAAAATGCTACAAGATTTCGAAGTTACTTCAAATGTCATTGCTATGGACAAGGCAATAAGACGACATATATGCCTAACTCACCCCATCCTTAACAGCGAATCTGTAATAATCCATGGCATAATCCAAAGGTGTGCGTCCGTACTGAAATAAAATATTTTGAAATTGATTTTCGAAAGATCGTAAATGGAAGGATATTGTGCAACAGACAGACCAATGTTAAATCTATTGCTCGGCAACACCCCATTAATTGTTCAGCGACATCGCATTAAGACAACGTTGTTTTCGTTTTATTATTCACTGTGTAAAATGCATGGGGTAATTTTGCGATTCAAGGATATTAGAAGAATGTTTGAAAGTCGAATGTGACATGACACAAAGGAAGACAATTTATGTACATCAGCCTCAACACTATATATTGTCACTGTTAGGCGTCTACTAAATAAAACATTGTCTTGATGTGTACAGGTATTCGATCGATAAATATGATCACCATGCTCGAGAAAAAATATCGTTTCTCAATATAATCAAAAACCCTCTTAAACTTCTTGCAACTGTTGCATTGCTAAAGAAAAATGTCCATAATGTTTATTTACAGATGCGGAATGATTGATTTCTTGTATGATTAATTTTCCTACTGTGATAAAAGAAAAAGAGTTAGCACCTCACAGTTTCATCAAATTTAACGCTGTAATTTTGGAGTAATATCACTAATTACAAAGTTCATTAAATATGCAAATGAACCCTTAATTAACTTCACACAACTAAATGCTCTACACCACAATTAGATATCTGTCGGATCAGTATCTGCAGCAGATTTCATCACATTTGGTGCAGTTATTATCGGAGTTATATGACTAATTACAAACCTTAAAAATATGTAAATGAGCTATTTATTACTTGACACTGCCTAATGCTTCTAAGTACAATTAGATATTATCAAACAATATTTGTTGCAAGTATCATCAAGTTTGGTGCAGGAATTTCAGAGTTATCTCACTAATAACAAAAGTTCATTAAATATGCAAATGAGAAGATAATTGACATGACACTCACAGTATCATCATAATGTTCTTAGATTGTCATCTGTGAAAAGTTTCATGAAATTTTGTGCAGTATTTCTTGATATATGTCTACACTGTCATTACCGTCTCCATAGGGAAACAATTGTACGAAAAAAACGATATTGCATAACTTCATTAATATGCAAGCCACACTAACCAAAATCTAATCAGTTCTTGCATGTAGCATATGGTACCTGTGTACCAAATCTGACTTGAATCCTTCAGGTGTTTTTGAGTTATATGTGTAAACAGACAGACAGACAGACACACACACACACTAACACAGACACACACGGACAGACAGACAGACAGACATCGCTATGACATTAGCCCACATGTTTACACACGTGAGCTAAAAAGTGCACACCTGGATGGCAAGTATGTCTATTCAAACAGCTAAAATAACTTTTAAGTTAAATAAGCAATAAGAAAGGGAGTGTTTTTAGAAAGACAGTACAAATGCCATCCAACTATAATCATCGTTGTCACGTACAGTTCAATCAAACGACGCATTCTCACGATTTTCTCGAATGCCTGTGTCATAATAGCAGACTGTGACTTACTGTCACCAGTAAGCAAGCGCTTCTGTGTCTGACTTTCCGCAAGTTTCGTCTAATTGAACATATTTTATGAACCTAATTCAATAAAACAGGTATTATGAGCATTTGTGACCCCAAACATTCATTTTGAGTCTTTAAAGCATTCTGGATATGATATTTTATTTACAAACATTCATTATACACAGTTCATTTACAAGTTTTAACCAAGTGTGTTTCACTGTACACAAATGAAGATTATTATGAAAGCTTTTACATAATATTGCAATTTCAATCTGAAAATATATAATTGTCTTCTCTGCCATTCCTTGATGCCTCGTGCAATAGTGTATCACCATTCTGCAGTAAAGGCAATAATAGGTAGCTTAATCAAATGGTATAATATATTTGATAATTAAGACGTTACATCCTTGTGATTTGTCTGGCATAATGAATGGTTTAGACCCTTATTGCATTGATACTGTGATGTGACGTGCACGCCTCGAATACACGTATTCTATTGATTGCATATATAGTTGGAAGAGATACATGACAGCCCTGCGCCCACACAGAACTTGTGGGGTGCAAACCGTCGATCAGGCCTGAAACGATTTTTCTGCACCCCGTCTATTAGTTATGTATAGTTTACTTTACTACTTTAATGGAAGATGCGCTTTGCACCTTTTGAATGTCTTAGCAAACGATCGGCTTTTCCAATTATAACGGTTTCACACGACTAGACTTTACCAACAGCGCCAAGAAACAAAGAAACAAAACATTAGTGAAGGCAAGACTTGACAAACAACCGAACACAATTGACGTTTTACGTCATCCACACAAGGTTGAACGACAGACAACACCAATGACCCAGTGACAGCGTTTTTCAAGTAATTTAAACATTCTTACAATAACGATAGAAGAAGCACTGCAATCACACATGAGCCTAGGACCTCTTAAATCAGGCGGCTGATGGGAAACATATCTTGATCAAAAAACACAAATTATTATGTCTATCAATGTTAAACAACAACATAAAAGATACATTAGTGAAGGCAAGACTTGTCAAACGAACAAACGAACACCAAGGACGCAATCACATCGTCCTTGACACAAGCAACAGCAATTTGAAACAAAGACATTCTAACAATACTGTTAGAAATGTATAGCAATTAACATTAACCATAAACACATAAACTCAAGCATTATTAGCTCTATTATTCAAGCGACTGCATGATAAAGGAACATTTCAGGGTTCCGAAACGAAAGCCTCAAAGGAGCACGTTGTCTCAGACATAACCGATCCGGCTTCGTCTCGCCATGGCACAATTCTTACATTAATTGCAAAAACACTATATGCAATAGAACACAAACAAGCAAACAAACAACATAAAAAATGACAAACACTCAGCAACGAACAAAACACACGAAAAACTAAACACAATCAAGTAGTTGAGGTGTGTTGCCACTATCCCTGAATTTTTATGTTTCTTTTCAATTTACAGCACGGTCCCATTTTGCTGACCAACCATCAAACCCAACTAGATACATGTATGAACCTTCGTTTTCAATGACTTCTTTGACAATGCCTTTGATCCACCAGTTGCCATCGTCAAGAGCCTTTACTTTACAAGCAACAACGAACCTTCCATGACGTCTCAAACGATGCTATGCAGTTGTAATACATGTCAGTTTTATGTAGCTTGGACTTTATTACTGGCAAAATGAAGTTTTACACCTCACCGGCACATGCGGCCATACACAATTATCGGAAGAGCCCTTTAGACCAACCAGGTACAAGTTCCAAAGAAAGAGGTTGAGTACATTAGACTAACCCAACATTTGAGGAAAAAAAAACAATCGGGAACAAGCTGAAGATAATTAGTTGACGGGCGGTAATTCTAAACTGGTAATTTTTTTTGAGGCCGCGGGGCTTGAATGAGGTCAAAAGATCAGTTCTAATAATCTTATGTGAAATGGCTACAGGATTTTAACACTCGCATTTCTGCCATGTAAGATTATCTCTAATGTACTTCAATTTCCCAAACTAATCTCATTGAATCTTTCTTTTAGCATTCGAAAAGAAAAATGTTTGACAAATAACAATTTCTAATTGTGAAAGGTGGCGCTCCTCAGTGGTCCGTCTTTTCAATAACTTTTGCCTTTTTCGTCTCCGTATGTTACGGTCTTCCGGATCTTGTGCAAACTATGTCGATCTAAAAGACAACGTGGTGGACAACAGGGAAATAAATCTGACGCAGTTGCTTTTGTGAAAGAGGTTAGAGGAGATGTATGGCAAAGGGGGCGATGCCGTGTTTAATCTTCACAACGTTTTACCTGTCCGGTAAACATTTGAGTCAACGCGAACAAGGTGAAAATCACAATTCGATTTTTTTTTTCAAATATTGTGACCGGTAGAGACACCACTGGCAATAACATGAAACTCTGACAAATCCTACAAAGATAGACACGATATTGGTGTCGATGTCTTCGATATATTCAATGATGTTTCAAAGGCCTTGGACTATTTGACACTTTTGTTAACTTAATTGTTTTCTTCAAAGTTTTTTTTCAATAAATTGAACTGTATTTCTCCGAGAGTAATAAAACCTGCTGTATGCTGTCTTTCGCTTCCGTGCATCGAACGACTGACCTTATCATCCAAGTGTGCGTATTTCTGATATTTGAAGCCAAAGAATACCGCAGCGGGATCAAATCCTGGGCTGTGGCGCGGCCGGCAGGCACCTTAATAAATTTAAGCTTACATCGCTAAAAAAAAAACTTTGACAAAGACTCACCATGTGCGGGTGCTGCGTCAGCTCTAAGCTTGAACTACGACTAAATGCGAGGGGTTGGATGTCGTGTTCAGCTCAAGTATTGTTAAACACAGGTATTGTATTCATTGGCAAGGCCCTAAGCCTATATATTACAGAATAAACAATATTATGGCTGTCAGAAACTGGGTTCTGTCAAATGGACTTTTTAATCGCCAAGATTTTCTTCAAAAACATCAAAATGAAGTAGAAAGACGTCATAAAACACTTTCTCAGAATGGTTGTTTCTTTTTTAAATTGTTCAGAACAAACACAAAACTTAATTTTATTGATTTCGGCAGTTTTGTTGATTTTAATGTGTTGTGGGGTAAAAAATATATACCTTAGTAGTGAGACATATGTCATAGCCAAATAATAAAAAGTTGTATTTTGTTTGCTGACTCTCTTGGTGCTAATTTTGCTTTCTTCCCTCTAAACCCTTTTTTAAAACGGGGCTGGGCAGCATGGGGCAATTACATTTTTCGTCCTCTGCCCTGATAATATGAGGGCGAAGTACAGGACACCCCAATTGTCTATCCTGAAGAGGTTGGTATATGTGTTAACATCTAGCTTCTTTAATTGATGGATCTCCAAGTTAACTCAACCTACAATCACAGCGGCATCTATAACATTTAGCGCAATTGTATTATTGGCTCTATTGTTCAGTCGCAAAAGGACTGGAATTCCACGAGCGACTGACTAAAACCAGCGATGGTACTGGACTTGACACCAGAGTGTTTTCGTAAGTATGTATGCCACTGATAGGATCCTTCCAGAAAACAGCTTGATTTACATCGCAACACTACAAAACACCGACCACGGTCAGCGTGTGACATAGAATTACCATTTCCGACAAGTGCTACATCCATCGTGCGAAGTCCAACGCTGTTTTGTTGTATGATCGCCAAAAAGTCAACTCGCCAAATCGATGTAAAATACAGCTTTGAAAGCCGATATTCTGAGTAAAAAACCCAACCATTATTTACGGAAACATGTGTACCGGTACACGTTCAACAACTATTTTAGGAGCCTTCAGTAATTACAGGGCAGTGGGTTGGGGGAATTCCGCGCACACCTGTACAGTAAAATGTGACCCTCCCTATTCTCCTGTCTAAAATGTTACCCTCAACCTTGTTCGGCATTCTAAAACGTGACCCAACTCAAAACCACTACAGTATTCTCCCCGGCATACTGAAACAGTATCAGCTAACTTACATAACAATTGGTTCAATTGAGATCCCGCACAAGGTGCATAGTAAGTGCGGCTACCCACAATTCCCCTTGATTTGTTCACTCAGACATTTTTTGCTAAAGGCTTTTTCAACTTTTTCAATTTCTTAACAGTTTTTAACTTAAACTAGTAATTTAAGTTCAGGATTATTTGTTAAAACTGTTTTCCAAATTATTCATTATGTTTAAAATCCAAGAGTAAATTGACTGAGAAGTCGATGTTTGGAGGTGCTAAAAATTACACACTTGTCAACATAAAGTTATCAGCAACTAAGATGTCTAATCATACCACCTCTCAGACATGCAAATTTCCTTTGTTACAAACATTTAAAAAAATCAATACCCTTTCTTTTGCCAACACAGATGCAATTTATTCCCTCAGCTTCCTTGAAAATATTGTGTATATGGCTGTCTAAAATCTATGTCAACAAAATTACAAAATTGCTATCTCCTCCGCGGAAAAGTGGTTGATCTTCTCATTATTCACAGTGAGAAATCAGACAATTATGATTATCAGAACTATGTTGCCAGAATTTTGAAATATGGACCGAGCTGTTCCGTGTACAGAAGAAATTTGCTTCAGTTCAGTGAGTGATCTCCGTGTTTACAGATCATGGAGAAATGTGGGTAGCCTCACTTCTATGGCCGTGAGTGATCGGAGGCTGGATCGACTTGGCCTGGGCGTGGCGGAGACACTGGTGCGACTTGGAACCGGTGGCAATCGACAACCCGGTCATTTCTTTGTTTTAACTATTCAAGGTGTTTAATGTAGGATACCACTGCATCTTCTTTACTTGTGAAACATGTGGATAATGTGTACGTGTTTTGTTGGCGATTTCCTATTCAGGAAATATCACACGGACTATCAGAGTTTTGGCCACAAAATAAGCTTCTGTCAAAGATGACCCTCCCGCAAGGTATGTTATAAAATGTGACCCTCCCAATTTAAAAGTTTTCTAAAAAGTCACCTCCCCAAATTCCCCGGCCCACCCCTCTTTAATTACTGAAGGCTCCCTTATATCTGCAGGGAGTGCCGCTTCACAAAGCCAATGGATCAGGCGGCCACAAATGAGAACGAACCTTCAACACGAGAACGAACTTGAGATAAGGCAGAATTCAAGTGAGAAATAATGTCAAAGACTGAGATTCCCTCGTGTGGGGGCGCACTATGATCTACACATGTGCTTGCAGTTTATGCGAGTTTCTTTCAAAAGTAGAATCTCTAATGCATTCTGGTTACGCTTTGTACAGTGCAATGACATCTCCCTCAGTGTTCTGTCATCTGATTTCCGCATTGTCATCAGACGATGTAAATCCTCCGCATATAACTTTGATGATTCATATTTCATTCCCTGTAGTTGGTTACTGTAAACCCATCAACAAAAACAAAACAAACAAACAAACAAAATAAACTAAATTAAACAAAAATCAAAAGACACAACAGTCACCGTCACTTTATTGTCGTATGAGACATTGATGAAGCGTTATCACTGCAATAGACTGATTCTTATCTTGCCCCTTGCAATTTATCACAGGAATGCTAGCAGTCTAAGTATACTGTTTCACATACATTTAGTAAACAACTGAACTCTAAGTCTCAAGCCAGAGAGGTGGTTTGACACAGGTATTAGAGTCCTTGTTAATAAGCTGACTCGAGCTCTCTAACAACCAAGGCTGCCGACAGTTTTACCGTTCCTGAACTTTGGAACGTTAAGAGCTATTTCAAGATTTTGTCCTGTAATATTGCGTAAGTCTAGATTATTGGAACATCTTCAATCTCGATAAAACTTAATATTACCGAATGGTACGGTACTTACCTTTTGTTTATTATATATTTATTTATTTATTTATTTATTTATTTATTTATTTATTATTTATTTTTTATTTATTTATTTAGTTATTTATTCTATTTATTTATTATTTAATCAACCTAAACAATAAAATGCATTCTTTAGACTGTCAACAGTCCCTTGTGTCTTTTCTCTCAATGACACGCGGCTTGATCCATATATAGGTCCTCAGCTCAGCAGTACAGTGTTACTGCAGGGACGACCGTCGACAGTCTAACCAATCCCCTTCTGGGATATTGAATTTAACTAAATCCGTTTAAAAGAAAACGTGACATTAAGACGAGCAATCCTGAGAAATGATTAAGAGTAAGAAAATACATAAAAATAGAGAAAAGTATCTTGAAGTAGTACATTTAACAGAAGTCTATGTCCATTACTAAGCTAATTGCGAGCGGTAGAAGCGTCGGTAAATCGCTCAATACTTCTCTTTTCTCTGACTTAATTGTGGTTTTCACTGATTTAATAGTTTGATGTACCAACAAGCAATTAAAATATGCATGCAGTGTACTTTATTCAAACTACTATGCCGTGACAGTGCAAAATATTTAAGTTAAGTAACCAGTGTTTTTTACAAAGCAATTAGCGTCGGTCAATTTTGTTACAAAATGGTGCAAACCAGTTTGCTTGTTTGCTTCGAGCGATGTAATTCTATCCGCGGTTTAGTATTAATGGAAGCTATTTTGTATTTTTGACTGATAAAAATGTATGTGTTATAGTTCGTCTTGTCGTGCTACGGAGAGTCTACGCTTACTCCGCCCTCCCTCTGAGTTTCGTGTTTTTTTACACAAAGCAGACCTAATGAATGTTTGTACCGGCAAAGTCTCAACGACTGTAAATATGAGCTTGTATACTCGCACTCATCGTGTACCGGTGTCCTCAGACATAATAATAACGAACTAAAGTTACCTTCATTGAAAACCAAATGATGTCGCATTGTACTATTGCATGGGAATAGACACGGTATTCACTTACGTTGTTCTGTAGTCTATTGACGCTTTGTAGTGCAACAGTAATTTGGTCGTCTTCTCTTTACCCTCCTGTGCTGCATAGTGCAATGGTGTATTGCCATCCTGCAGAAAAAGTGCATAATATATAGTTTAATAATACAGCAGGATATACTTAAGCAATATATGCCCCTCCCAGGCCATAATGGATGATAATGTCCAAGGTGAAGCCGAGTACATTATACTGTGCAAAGCTTGCTCGATTCTATGGGCCGGGAGGGGATACATCATTGCTATTAGTTTATAGTTTTGGCAATGATAATGAATTTGTAGATGAAGAAAACGGATATAAAACGTAGATGAAGAAAACGGATATAAAACAAAATTTTAAGCCCGTGAATATCATCGGGCATGATCGGCCCTGAATCTGTATCCTGTACACATTAAAAACACTCCACACTGTACTGTACATGCACGTCTAATACAAAAAATGAGAAGTAAATGATTTGGAAATAAAAAGGGATGTGTTTTTGAAGGAAATGAAAAGTAATTAATGTCTGCCGTCCATATTGAACGTTCAAAAAGCTAAAACATGTAATACGCTAGGCATAAAGAAAATATGATGCGACCACCCATTACAACTTACACCCGTGTTAGGCTTCTAAATCGGGTTTACTGGGGTTGGAAGTTAATGCAATACACAAACAATACAATCAAAGTTACATAATCCATGTACACATTCAGCCATGTATTTTTATCTTCAATACTCTGTCCTAATTTGACATATGCAATATACTAACCTATATTGACATTAGTTTCTGACCAACGTATACACAAAAACTTGGCCCGTTTGCAAAAGCACATAATCTTATGTGATGAGATGTTTTGCGAAACTGTGAATAACTATATTGGATGAACGGCCGTACTTCACGCATTTTAGAGATGAGCTTATTCATATTATTGTCTATGCGAAAAAAACGGGGGTGGTTATGCGATAACAAAGGCGATGACTCAGTTAGTCAAATGAAACTAAACTTTTCGGACACCTAATTGTTATCCAAGCGTACACTTGTCGGTTGGGTGTGTGACCGTATGTAGATCGCCCATATTCTCCTTGAAACTAGTCAAAACAATTCTGCAGCAATGATGGTGTCTCCTCGTGCACGTCCTTGTTGGACAATTGACGGTGTGTATTTGGGAAACGCCACGGCAACAGTCCGCTAACCAAGGGAGTATCAGCAGTACGCAGTACATTGCATACTTTCTGAGAATGAACCCCGTGTTTCTAGAGCTACCAGGGCTGTGTGAACCGGTTATATCTATGGGCCTCCCATCATCATACCAACACTTCTACTCCATTTGAATCTATTTTCAATACATGTGGGAGAAACCACTATTTATTAACCATTAATACTAGAAACCTATTCAGTGTGTTCGTAATATATTTTTTTATAATGAACAAATTCTGGAAGACTGGTTATTGAGTAACGTACTATCGCATGCAGTTCCGAATCAGCGCGACACACAGATATATATATATATATATATATATATATATATATATATATATATATATATATATATATATATATATATATATATATATATATATATATATATATATATATATATATATATATATATATACAGTTATACTCATGGATTCTAGACAAATGGTCGATGCGAAAACTTTCGATGATTTTTCTTTCTCATATTGAGGTCGAAAAATGAACAAGTTAAGTCAGCTTACAATTATTATAAACCTTGTGCGCGCCGGCCGGTGACTAGTCGACACGATTGGGCCGAACAAAAATACAGTGCTTTTTCCGATAACCCGATATAACCCTACTCTATTTTTACATGTCAACCCTGAACATTTTAGAGCTACGTAAACAAACAAGTAAAAAAAGAAAGGAAAAACCCATAAAATCACGCGTTCGTTACTTGGCATTTCATTTTTGCTTATACGAGGATGACTTTTACATCCCCCCTTTTATATGTATGATACATTTTTTCTGGAAATGTTGTGGCCAGAGTTTGATTACCCCGAACCCCTGAGAAATGCATATTTAAAAATAAAAATATTTTGGAAAAAAATTCCTGCCCACCTATAGCTACCTACCCATCGTGGAAATACTGCAAATATCGTAGATTGGAGGTTACATATTTAACTATGGTAGAGTTCGAGTTCCGACATTCAAATAAAAGGCGGCCCACAAACTCTGATCAAAGCTCATGAAGTGCTAGTGCAACACGGTCTCGTCCCGTATATCAGGGTACTTACAAACAATAATATTTTGCCACTCCATTTATTTAAGTTACGGTAATCGATCCCATGGCCTAGGAGTGGCACGTGTAAAACAGTGTGTATCTTTGCGTCAGAGGCGGAATAAACTAGGAGTTATATCAATTTATCCAGGAAATCTTCATCCAGACTGCTATGTGAGTACGCACATAGAGCCAGTCGACGTTAGGGACACAAGAAACTCGAAGAGCAAAGAAACAGTGGTTTTGAACACAATCAATGTACCCAGTACTTAACCAATAATGTCTGTAACTCCGTACATGAAAATATTCGTAACTTGACGCACTTTGAAGATAGCTCGTAACAAGGAACAATGGGAAGCACGCGGGACGTGTAGACCCATAACGGCCACTCGTGTAGTTGGTGCACAGTGAAGATTTTTCAGATCAACAACTTTGACGGACAATGACTGACCTTTCCTACCGTAATTTTTACCTCTTTCAATTAAGCACAAGATTTTCGTATGGACTATTGGTGCGTCGTTACGGTCGTTACGTGGTGGCAAATCCTAGTCGTATTGATGACTGCTGCGTAAACAGTCACTGAATAAACTTTGCACGCATTTACGGGCACTAATATTTTTTTCGTTTTTAATCGAAAACCGTCCGTATACACGTATAACGGTGACAAAAACAACAAAAGGAATTTGGCGTACATTGTTACTAAATTACTTTGACCAAGAAAACTGAGTTCCAACACCCAAATGCGAACGGTAATCATACAGAACTTCGCAGGTTTCTGACTTATGCCAACCGACCGGATCTCAGTTGACCGTGTCGGGCCCGACGTCTACCCTTTCAGCGTCAACTCAACCTTTCAGTCTGGACAACTTTACCTCACAAACCGGGAATATACTAAATTTACCTTGAGAACGCCTGCTTGCTCTTCTTGTAAACAATATGTAAAATGGGTTATTCCTGCTGAGAAATACGACAGCAAATATTGCAATGTGAATTTCTTACCATCTTCCTCGCAATGATTTTGCATTTGTGTGTCTATTTTATTACAGCCACTGCACCATTTCTGACGATTATTACTAGCAAAGAATCAGTTCACACTCATCGTGGGAACACATTGCAAAGACATTCACAAAATGTTCATCACGGGAAAGATTACAGTAATCCCCGTTTCAAATATGTTGGAGAGGTATTAGGGTTGTTTATCTTGAAAAATCCAAAGCTACAGGCTCTAAATACAAGATGCTTTTTCTTGTGAACAACTTCCCGACAATTTACAATCACACTCCAGTCTGTACATGACGGTTGTACCCGAACATGTGCTGCCGCCAATGGAGAGTCAAAAGACTTCAAATCAAAAGTCAAAAAAGTATAGAAAAAATATCAATATCCAAACATGTAAAAAAGTAATTTTGATAGGGTCAATTTATTGTATATAATAAAAATTCTCCAGGCCACTCGAACAGCGTAAGATAATGATCTCACTGGTTCATATACTACATTCATACGGTAGGGTAAAAATTGGAACTCAGATCGTTATATACTGCTTCCGCCAAGCGAGTCCGCTTAACTAAAGACGGCAAAATGACCATATTTATTATTGCTTGTCTCTGTAAATTTTGCCGACTATTCGTCAGTAGTTGTCAAATTTCTTGAGTTTGTCCGAAAACTATTTCAGTGAATCACTATGACGCAAATTTCAAGACACATATAATACGGGCGCAGGATAAAAAATAAGTTACAGACAAACGAGGAAGAACGTAAGAGTCTATTAATATGCGAATTAAATGAATCCTAGGTTAATTTGAAAGTTAAAAAAGGTAATGTTGTGCCCTGGTTGGGAAAGCAAAGTTGATTAAGATTTAAAAAAGATAATATTAGAGCAATTTAGTAAAAAACAAGCTCAAAAAAACGTATAGAGAAGAACGACATCATAGCGATCTTCAGACATTTCATCATGTTTCACTCTGAATGTCAACATTTGATGCTAATCTATGGCAACCCAATATCGCCCGTTCCTGTGTTGCATTAAGGATATTACTATTATTTGCACTTCGTCAGACAAATGACATCGTTTGTTTCTGTTACTGCACAAATGGCACTCATACTGATATAAAACAGCTACAGGCGATGTTGAATGATAAGCTCTGAATTCAACTAGAATTGGCAATCGATATATGATAGCAACATTAAATCAATATCTTTCAAAGAGGGTTTAGAGACTTCAATATATAAATGTACGTCCAACAATGCAAGTAACATAAATTTTGCAGCGTGTTGCATAAAAGAAACTAACTTACTTTTTTCCTTGGACCGGGATTGCGAATAAAAAACGTAAAATTTTGTTTTTGTTTTTTGTTGATTTTAATGTGTTGCGGTGAAAAAATATACACCTTAGCAGTGAGACACATGTCATAGCCAAATAAATTAAATCAGTTTGTAGTTGTATTTTGTTTGTTGACTCTCTTGGTGCAAAAATGCTTTCTTCCCTCTAAACCCTTTTTTAAAACGGAGCTGGGCAGCATAGGCAATTACATTTTCCGTCCTCTGCCCTAATAATATGAGGGCGAAGTACAGGACACCCCAATTGTCTATCCTGAAGAGGTTGGTATATGTGTTAACATCTAGCTTCTTTAATGGATGGATCTCCAAGTTAACTCAACCTACAATCACAGCGGCATCTATATCATTTAGCGCAATTGTATTATTGGCTCTATTGTTCAGTTGAAAAAGAAACTGGAATTCCACGAGCAACTGACTTAAACCAGCGATGGTACTGGACTTGACACCAGAGTGTTCTCGTAAGTATGTATGCCACTGCTAGGATCCTTCCAGAAAGCAGCTTCATTTACATCGCAACACTACAAGACACCGACCACGGTCAGCGTGTGACATAGAATTACCATTTCCTACAAGCGCCACATTCATCGTGCGAAGTCCAACTCCGCAAATAGATGTAAAATACAGCTCTGAAAGCCTATATTCAGAGTAGAAAACCTAACCATTATTTACGGAAATCATGTGTACACGTTCAACAAATATTTTAGTGAGCCTTGGTAATTACAGGGCAGTGGGTTGGGGGAATTCCGCGCACACCTGTACAGTAAAATGTGACCCTCCCTATTCTCCTGTCTAAAATGTTACCCTCAACCTTGTTCGGCATTCTAAAACGTGACCCAACTCAAAACACTACAGTATTCTCCCCGGCATACTGAAACAGTATCAGCTAATTTACATAACAATTGGTTCAATTGAGATCCCGCACAAGGTGCATAGTAAGTGCGGCTACCCACAATTCCCCTTGATTTGTTCACTCAGACATTTTTTGCTAAAGGCTTTTTCAATTTTTCAGTTTCTTAACAGTTTTTAACTTATATAATTAAGTTCAGGATTATTTGTTAAAACTTTGTTCCAAAATTATTGATTATGTTTAAAATCCAAGAGTAATTGGATGAGAAGTCGATGTTTGGAGGTGCTAAAATTGCACACTTGTCAACATAAGTTATCAGCAACTAAGATGGTCTAATCATACCACCTCTCAGACATGCAAATTTCCTTTGTTACAAACATTTAAAAAAATCAATACCCTTTCTTTTGCCAACACAGATGCAATTTATTCCCTCAGCTTCCTTGAAAATATTGTGTATATGGCTGTCTAAAATCTATGTCAACAAAATTACAAAATTGCTATCTCCTCCGCGGAAAAGTGGTTGATCTTCTCATTATTCACAGTGAGAAATCAGACAATTATGATTATCAGAACTATGTTGCCAGAATTTTGAAATATGGACCGAGCTGTTCTGTGTACAGAAGAAAATTTGCTTCAGTTCAGTGAGTGATCTCCGTGTTTACAGATCATGGAAAATGTGGGTAGCCTCACTTACTATGGCCGTGAGTGATCGGAGGCTGGATCGACTTGGCCTGGCGTGGCGGAGACACTGGTGCGACTTGGAACCGGTGGCAATCGACAACCCGGTTATTTCTTTGTCTGGCGAGTCGGATCGGGGTGCACGTTCGGCTGGTAATTCCACAACAATATCTTCGCATTTATATACAATTGATAATTGATATACACTTTCCCACCTGTTGCATATGCCTTGTCTCTTGTCTTCATTCAGTTCTAACTATTCAAGGTGGTTAACACTTTTCACTGCGTAATTAATTTTTATACGTGCATTCTGTGCGTAGTTTTCTATGGGTATATGGCCTTATAAATATTGATTTACATGCATGGCTATATCTTTGTAATTATTAGAGTATTCGGGACAATTTTTTCAGTGAGTATTGCAATATGACAGAGCATCATAAAAATGCACAAAAGGTCATGTGACACGCCTTGAAGATCACGTGATCATGGCGGCCATATTGGATTTTACAAAAAAAAATCAAAAAATGTTGCATTTTTTGTTATTTCAATATATAAATGTATTTTTCTCAGCGTAACACTTTAAAAATTACCACTTACGTTTTATCAACTCAAATTCAGTAGGAGGAACACATACGCGAAAACATATACCACGTAAATGAGATTAATATGCATATTTATTACAAGTTCATCTTCGAACAACAGGTATCATCTGACATTCAAAAGAGAGCTATGTTCTATTTAAGCTTATATACTGGTAGCCAGTCCGATGTGTAATTGTCATTGATAGATTGATGTCGTACAACATCCACAGGATACCCCATCAACGTTTGTGATGTCAGTCACCGGTCATTTGTCGCACTTTGTCGCATGCTCAGATTGCCTACCTTCCTGTCAGTGTCTTGCTTGCGATCTCTGTGTTTGCTCAACTGGTTTGGGAACATATTCAAGTTCTGGTATTAGAGTTGCAATTTGAAATTTGACTTCCGCCATCTCGTCGAGTTCAGTTTCAAGATCAGTGACAATTCCACTATTAGTGTCTAGAAAAACATGCTCAAGGGCTTTGTCGGTGTTAAACTGTGCCCGCATCGCCATTTTTAAATACCCTCTGAGAGAAAAACAACAACCGATCACACGATCCTTACAAATCACGGCCGAGAAATGACCGAATATGGCGGCATTTGTTTACAAATTTGGCGCGCATGCTCATTTAGGTTTGACCTCTACCTCGTTACTACGCTAGGCTTGAGGAAATAGTCAACAAACATGATGTAGATCAAACAAAGCCAACGTATATCGAACGCATATAAACGCGTACGTTCTTGGCGCGTTTACGCGCCTCCCGCAGTCTGGCCGTTGGCGCAGAATGCGCCCTCCCGCGGTGAAAGTGTTAATGTAGGATACCACTGCATCTTCTTTACTTGTGAAACATGTGGATAATGTGTACGTGTTTTGTTGGCGATTTCCTATTCAGGAAATATCACACGGACTATCAGAGTTTTGGCCACAAAATAAGCTTCTGTCAAAGATGACCCTCCCGCAAGGTATGTTATAAAATGTGACCCTCCCAATTTAAAAGTTTTCTAAAAAGTCACCCTCCCAAATTCCCCGGCCCACCCCTCTTTAATTACTGAAGGCTCCCTTATATCTGCAGGGAGTGCCGCTTCACAAAGCCAATGGATCAGGCGGCCACAAATGAGAACGAACCTTCAACACGAGAACGAACTTGAGATAAGGCAGAATTCAAGTGAGAAATAATGTCAAAGACTGAGATTCCCTCGTGTGGGGGCGCTCTATGATCTACACATGTGCTTGCAGTTTATGCGAGTTTCTTTCAAAAGTAGAATCTCTAATGCATTCTGGTTACGCTTTGTACAGTGCAATGACATCTCCCTCAGTGTTCTGTCAGCTTATTTCCGCACTGTCATCAGACGATGTAAATCCTCCGCATATAACTTTGATGATTCATATTCCATTCCCTGTAGTTGGTTACTGTAAACCCATCAACAAAACAAACAAACAAAAACAAAACAAAACAAAACAAAACGAAACTAAAATCAAAAGACATAACAGTCACCGTCACTTTATTGTCGTATGAGACATTGATGAAGCGTTATTACTGCAATAGACTGATTCTTATCTTGCCCCTTGCAATTTATCACAGGAATGCTAGCAGTCTAAGTATACTGTTTCACATACATTTAGTAAACAACTGAACTCTAAGTCTCAAGCCAGAGAGGTGGTTAGATACAGGTATTAGGGTCATTGTTATAAGCTGACTCGAGCTCTCTAAGGACCAAGGCTGCCAACAGTTTTACCGTTCCTCAACTTTGGAACATTAAGGGCCATTTCAAGATTTTGTCCTTTAATATTGCGAAAGTCTAGATTATTAGACTTCTTTTCGAATCACCCTAATATAACCGAACGGTACCGTACTTACCTTTCATTTATTTATTTATTTATTTATTTATTTATTTATTTATTTATTTATTTATTATTTATTTATTTATTTATTTATTTATTTATTCTATTTATGTTATTATTTAATCAACCTAAACAATAAAATGCATTCTTTAGACTGTCAACAGTCCCTTGTGTCTTTTCTCTCAATGACACGCGGCTTGATCCATATATAGGTCCTCAGCTCAGCAGTACAGTGTTACTGCAGGGACGACCTCGACAGTCTACCAATCCTTCTGGATATTGAATTTAACTATATCGTTAAAAGAAAACGTGACATTAAGACGAGCAATCCTGAGAAATGATTAAGAGTAAGAAAATACATAAAAATAGAGAAAAGTATCTTGAAGTAGTACATTTACACAGAAGTCTATGTCCATTACTAAGCTAATTGCGAGCGGTAGAAACGTCGGTAAATCGCTCAATACTTCTCTTTTTCTCTGACTTAATTGTGGTTTTCACTGGATTTAATAGTTCGATGTGCCAACAAACAATCAAAACTATATGCACGAAGTGTACTTTATTTACACCATTATGCTGTGATAGTGCAAACTGTTTAAGTTAAGTAAACAGGTGTTTTTTAAAAAGCAGCGGCGTCGGTCAATTTTGTTACAAATGGTGCAAACCAGTTTGCTTGTTTGCTTCGAGCGATGTAATTCTATCCGCAGTTTAGTATTAATGGAAGCTATTTTGTATTTTTGACTGATAAAAATGTGATGTGTTTATAGTTCGTCTTGTCGTGCTACGGAGAGTCTACGCTTACTCCGCCCTCCCTCTGAGTTTCGTGTTTTTTTACACAAAGCAGACCTAATGAATGTTTGTACCGGCAAAGTCTCAACGACTGTAAATATGAGCTTGTATACTCGCACTCATCGTGTACCGGTGTCCTCAGACATAATAATAACGAACTAAAGTTACCTTCATTGAAAACCAAATGATGTCGCATTGTACTATTGCATGGGATAGACACGGTATTCACTTACGTTGTTCTGTAAGTCTATTGACGCTTTGTAGTGCAACAGTAATTTGGTCGTCTTCTCTTTACCCTCCTGTGCTGCATAGTGCAATGGTGTATTGCCATCCTGCAGAAAAAGTGCATAATATATAGTTTAATAATACAGCAGGATATACTTAAGCAATAATATGCCCCCTCCCAGGCCATAATGGATGATAATGTCCAAGGTGAAGCCGAGTACATTATACTGTGCAAAGCTTGCTCGATTCTATGGGCCGGGAGGGGATACATCATTGCTATTAGTTTATAGTTTTGGCAATGATAATGAATTTGTAGATGAAGAAAACGGATATAAATCAAATTTTTAAGCCCGTGAATATCATCGGGCATGATCGGCCCTGAATCTGTATACTATACACATTTACAAACACTCCACACTGTACTGTACACGCACGTCTAATACAAAAAATGAGAAGTAAATGATTTGGAAATAAAAAGGATGTGTTTTTGAAGGAAATGAAAAGTAATTTAATGTCTGCCGTCCATATCGAACGTTCAAAAAGCTAAAACATGTAATACGCTAGGCATAAAGAAAATATGATGCGACCACCCCATTACAACTTACACCCGTGTTAGGCTTCTAAATCGGGTTTACTGGGGTTGGAAGTTAATGCAATACACAAACAATACAATCAAAGGTTACATAATCCATGTACACATTCAGCCATGTATTTTCATCTTCAATACTCTGTCCTAATTTGACGGATGTAATATACTAACCTATATTGACATTAGTTCGACAAACTATGTACAAAAACTTGGCCCGTTCGCAAAAGACATAACTTATGTGATGAGATTTTTGCGAAACTGTGAATAAATTATTGGATGAACGGTCGTACTTCACGCATTGGGGAGATGAGCTTATTCATGTTGTTGTCTCTGCGAAAAAAGGGGATGTTTAGGCGATAACAAAAAAAGGCGATGACACAGTTAGTCAAATAAAAGTAAACTTTTCGGACACTTTATTTTTATCTATGCGTACACTTGTCGGTTCGGTGTGCGATCGTATGCAGATCGCCCATATTCTCCTTGAAACTAGTCAAAACAATTCTGCAAAAATGATGGTGTCTCCTCGTGCACGTCCTTGTTGGACAGTTGACGGTGTGTATTTGGGTAACGGACGGCAACAGTCCGCTAACCAAAGGAGTATCAGCAGTACGCAGTACATTGCATACTTTCTGAGAATGAACCCCGTGTTTCCAGAGCTACCAGGGCTGTGTGAACCGGTTATATCTATGGGCCTTCCATCATCATACCAACACTTCTACTCCATTTGAACTATTTTCAATACATGTGGGAGAAACCACTATTTATTAACCATTAATACTAGAAACCTATTCAGTGTGTTCGTAATATATTTTTTTAAATGAACAAATTCTGGAAGACAGGTTATTGAGTAACATACTATCGCATGCAGTTCCCAATCAGCGCGACACACACACACACACACACACACACAACACACACACACACACACACACACACACACACACACACACACACACACACACACACACACACACACACACACACAACACACATATATATATATATATATATATATATATATATATATATATATATATATATATATAAATATATATATATATATAAATATATATATATAAATATATATATATATTATATATATATATATATATATATATATATATATATATATATATATATATATATATATACAGTTATACTTATGGATTCTAGAGAAATGGTCGATAAAATAAACTTTCGATGAATTTTCTTTCTCATATTGAGGTCGAAAAATGAACAAGTTAAGTCAGCTTACAATTATTGTAAACCTTGTGCGCGCCGGCCGGTGACTAGTCGACACGATTGGACAGAACAAAAATATAGTGCTTTTCCGATAACCCGATATAACCCTACTCTATTTTTACATGTCAACCCTGAACATTTTAGAGCTACGTAAACAAACAAGTAAAAAAAGAAAGGAAAAACCCATAAAATCACGCGTTCGTTACTTGGCATTTCATTTTTGCTTATACGAGGATGACTTTTACATCCCCCCTTTTATATGTATGATACATTTTTTCTGGAAATGTTGTGGAAAGTGTTTGATCACCCCGAACCCCTGAGAAATGCATATTTAAAAATAAAAATATTTTGGAAAAAAATTCCTGCCCACCTATAGCTACCTACCAATCGTGGAAATACTGCAAATATCGTAGATCGAAGTAGGGTTACATATTTAACTATGGTGAGTTCGAGTTCCGACATTCAAATCAAAAGACGGCCAATACACTTTGATCACAACTCATGCAGTGCTAGTGCAACACGGTCTCATCCCGTATATATCAAGGTACTTGCAAACAATAGTATTTTGTCATTCCATTTATTTGAAGGTATGGTAATCGATCCCAGGGCCTAGGAGTGACACATGTAAAACAGCGTGTATCTTTGCGTCAGAGGAGGAATAAACTATGAGTGTATCAATTTATCCAGGAAATCTTCATCCAGACTGCTATGTGAGTACGCATATAGAGCCAGTCGACGTAAGGTACACAAGAAACATGGGAAACAAACAAGCAGTGGTTTTGAACACAATCAATGTACCCGGTACTTCACCAATAATGTCTGTAACTCCGTACATGAAAATATTCGTAACTTGACGCACTTTGAACATAGCTCGAACAAGAAACAATGGAAAGCACGCGGGACGTGTAGACCCATAACGGCCACTCGTGTAGTTGGTGCACAGTGAAGATTTTTCAGATTGACAAATTTGATGGATGGTGGACTGACCTTTCCTACCGTAATTTTACCTCCTTCAATTTAGCACAAAGTTTTCGTATGGACTATTGATGCGTGAGTACAGTCCCTACGTGGAGGCAAATCCTAGTCGCAGTAATCGTATTGATTACTGCTGCGTAAACAGTCACTGAATAAACTTTGCATGCATTTACGGGCACTGAATTTTTTTTTTTCGTTTTTAATCGAAAACCGTCCGTATGCGCCTATGACGGTGACAAAAACAACAAAAGGAATCTGGCGTACATTGTTACTGAATTACTTTGACAAAGAAAATTGAGTTCAACACCTAAATGCCGAACGGTAATTATACAGAACTTCGCAGGTTTCTGGACTAAAGCCAAACCGACCGGATCGCAGTTGACTGTGTCGGGCCCGACGTCTACCCTTTCAGCGTCAACTCAACCTTTCAGTCTGGACAACTTACCTCACAAACCGGGAATATACTAAATTTACCTTGAGAAACGCCTGCTTGCTCTTCTTGTAAACAATGTGTAAAATGGGTTATTCCTGCTGAGAAATACGACAGCAAATATTGCAATGTGAATTTCTTACCATCTTCCTCGCAATGATTTTGCATCTGTGTGTCTATTTATCACGGCCACTGGACCATTTCTGACGATTATTACTAACAAAGAATCAGTTCACACTCATCGTGGGAACACATTGCAAAGACGTTCACAAAATGTTCATCTCGGGAAAGATTACAGTAATCCCCGTTTCAAATATGTTGGAAAGGTATTATGGGTTGTTTATCTTGAAAAATCCAAAGTTACAGGCGCTAAATATAAGATGCTTTTTCTTGTGAACAACTTCCCGACAAATTTACAATCACACTCCAGTCTGTACATGACGGTTGTACCCGAACATGTGCTGCCGCCAATGGAGAGTCAAAAGACTTCAAATCAAAAGTAAAAAAGTATAGAAAAATATCAATATCCAAACAATGTAAAAAACGTAATTTTGATAGGGTCAATTTATTGTATATAATAAAAATTCTCCGGGCCACTCAGAACAGCGTAGGATAATGATCTCACTGGTTCATATACTACATTTATACGGTAGGGTAAAAATTGGAACACAGACCGTTATATACTGCTTCCGCCAAGCGAGTCCGCTTAACTAAAGACGGCAAAATGACCGTATTTATTATTGCTAGTCTCTGTAAATTTTGCCGACTATTCGTCAGTAGTTGTCAAATTTCTTAAGTTTGTCCGAAAACTATTTCAGTGAATCACAATGACGCAAATTTCAAGACACCTGAAATACGGGCGCAATATCGATATCAGGATAAAAAAAATAAGTTACAGACAATCGAGGAAGAACGTAAGAGTCTATTAATATGCAAATTAAATGAATCCTAGGTTAATTTGAAAGTAAAAAAAGTAATGTTGTGCCCTGGTTGGGAAAGCAAAGATAATAAAGATTTTAAAAAAATAATATTAGAGCAATTTAGTAAAATAAAAGCTCAGAAAAACGTATAGAGAAGAACGACATCATAGCGATCTTCAGACATTTCATCATGTGTCAGTCTGAATGGTCAACATTTGATGCTAATCTATGGCAAGTGTCTCATTTTTGAACAACTCCGACAGAGATGAATCAGTCGCGATTTAGTTTCATCGCCCCGACCAGACCGGAAATAATGCAGCTCAACATCAGTATTTTTTACGACTGTATTCTTTTCATCTTTGATAACTGGTATTTTAAATATAGGCACACATCCCATTTGATGAACAAAATAAGTTAGTTTAGTTTGCTCAACATCAAACTATAAACGTTCCAGAAACGAGCACTTGGGCATTTAGTTAGATTACTTGTTGTGTCTCGGAGATTGTCGCTGCGTTTACACCTGTCGAATGTCTATCTATGCCTACCCTACTCAAGTTGCAGATTTGGTACTTTGAGATGACCTCAAAAGACGAACGATTGAGAGTGTGCGTGTACACGCTTCTCAAAGTGTTTGTATATATATATATATATATATATATATATATATATATATATATATATATATATATATATATATATATATATATATATATATATATATATATATATATATATATATATATATATAACTAGAAACGTGATATTGAAATAAGACAGGTTCCCCAGTGTTGTGTAGCGTGGAAATTTAAAGTAGAAAGTTGTCTCAGCAAACGGTTCCTTAAAACAACTCTTTCGAGAGAATAACCAGTGTAAATCTGAGGTCTCATTCTAGGAAAAAAAGGCCAACAGGACGGCGCACGTCAAACCAACTTGAACTGATCCGTTAGCTCAGTTGGTCGAGCATCCGAACTAAATTCGGGGGATATGGTTCTAAGTCCTCCATGGGTCATTTTTCAAGCCCCCAAAATTTGCTGTGCAGAGACACTCAGATGAAGTTGTGTGTTTTTTCAATTTAGTTTCTACATATATAAAACATATAACTCAAGACATTTTTGACGCAGCAAGGTGCAATGAGGCGGGGTTAAGAGAAACTGCATGGTCGTACATCTTAATTATCTGCATAGACCTCCCCCCATCGTTCGCTAATGCCGCTCTATCCTCAACAATATGATGATGTACAGTAAGTGAGGCTACCACAATGCTCCTGATCTGTACACACGGAGATCACTCACTGAGCTGAAGCAAATTTCTTCTGTACACAGAAAAAACTCAGTCAATATTCAAATTCTGGCAACATAGTTTTAATGATCATTATTTTCTGATTTTTCACTGTGAATAATGAGAGATCAACCCCTTTTCCGCGGAGGAGATAGCAATTTTGTAATTTTGTCGACATAGATTTTTGACAGCCATACACAATATTTTGTTGGCAAAAGAAAGGGTATTGATTTTTTTAAATGTTCGTAACAAAGGAATTTGCATGTCTGACAGGTGGTATGATGAGACCGCCTTAGTTGCTGATAGCTTTATCTTGACAAGTGTGTAATTTTTAGCACCTCGAAACATCAACTTCTCATTCAATATACTCTTGAATTGTAAACAAATCAATAATTTTGGAACATAGTCTTGACAAATAATCCTGAACTGAAATTGTAAATTAAAAATTGTTAATATACTGATAAAGTTGAAAAAGCCTTTAGCAAAAAATGTCTGAGTGAACAAATCAAGGGGCATTGTGGGTAGCCTCACTTACCTTGTGATGCGCCCTCAAAGGTATTTCTAGGCTCACAGAGCCAACCGGGGCTATAGCGTAGTGAATTTTTGTACGCTTTAAATATCGTGCTTTAAATATCGTGTTTTATTCACTTTTCGAGCTCTGCTGTAGGTGTAGCTTACAAACCTCATTATTTAATTTACCGAGAGAGGATAAGCGAAATTTTGATCGATCCCCTTCGTCTCCATCTGCACGGCATCGACCGATACGGCCGAGTTGAATTAAATAAGTTAAATTTAGTTCGACGTTATTTTAAGTTCTTGATCAGAACAGAAATCTCATGCAGAAAGCCTTGAATAGTAAAACATTTTGACAAGATTGTACGCTATCCTTATGCCTGTCATCTTCGGTCTGAATCTCGGGGACAGCTAGGGGCACTGTAGCCGTCTCTGTGCATATTGCATGGAGGTTTTTTTACATTGTCAAGCACCGGTCATCCTTCATTGGTTAGTTTACATGCATCTCCTTGCATTTCAGCTAGTGTTGACACTTTCACGTTCACATCGTGTATGTGTCCACAAGTGAAAATTCTATCTTACGAAGCATGCATGTTCACACCTATTTCAGGGCATTGTCTACTAATTCCACAACTTTTTGATGTCGATGTGCCATTTTAATTGATTTTCTCTACGCAATAAGCTTTTCTATAAAATTTTCAGAGATATTCCATCAGTTACTAAAGCACCAACATTTGTTGCAAATGGAACTTAAGGTAGCTACATACCTTATAGACACTTTCAGATTTATACACTTTCTAAGTTATAAAAGTCCCAAGCCCAAATAAAGTATATATTTTCTAAAAGCCCTGTTGTTGGGAAAGCGACTGTACATAGTATATCATCCTTATTTTTATAATAGTCACGTGACAAGCGTTTTGCTGAACCTTTAACAAAATCAGTTGTTCCTCCCTTTTGCAAACACGCTGTACAATTTTCCGGTCATACTTTGTGCATTGACAGGCCTTGGTAATAACCTTTAAATCCGTGTCTTGGATTTCATTTATATGCCTTGCTTTTTAGCACTATTAAAGGTGTTAGACTTAGGTGCTTTGTAAGGAATTGTAATTGTCGCACCATGTAATTTGAATAGAGACTCAGAGAAAAATCGCACATAAGGATTTGAAGGGTATTGCCAAGCCGATAGTGTTCCAGGAAATAAAAAAATTATTGGTTTTTGAGTGTCCCAAAGCTTCATTTCGAATCTACAAGAAACCAAAGCAAATACACACAATGGCTGCCGCTATTCGTCAAGGATTCGATGACCCGATATAGTTTTGAACGACTTTTGGGACATGTAGACAGAACGGCGCCACTCTTACTCTTTAAGATGGTAAGCCAAAGAAGAGGTGAGTTTAGGCCGCGCTCAAAAACCAGAAATGAACTGAAAATGCTCACGTGTTTCATTATATATTGAAGTTATGTGTAAATTTGAACCTTTGCCAACATGTTTGCAACTTCATTGAAATCATTATGATCAACATAATGAACAATAATCACCGCCTATTAATTCTAAAAGGTCATGAAGTATACAAATATATAATTAGCTGAAATATGGGTGATTATGGCTTTGCTATAATCATTGTTAACGTCTGGAGGGACACGGGGACAAGGGTTTAGAGCCTTGACATGTATGGGTCACCATGCGCCACCTACACCTACCACTGGCTGGATGCCCTTGAGACGTAACCTTATCTACCAACTGCCCTCATTTACCGTAATCTAAACAACTTGCGTCACCCTTTCCACGTCATTATCCATACGCATATCAGTGTGATCAAAGCTATAGATCGTCCATTTCAACTTCTGCCACGCTCAAGTTCACACCACAAAATTCACCATGCGAAAAACGAAGAAAAGCAGGGGCCGCTCCGGGCGGCACCCGTACATCGACGAGGTCAAAGAGACGCCAAGCGAACCTCGACAAACCATAGGACCCTCGTTTTTCTCGAGGGTCTATGGACAAACACCTACTCCAGTCAGTACCGACGGAAACCACACCAACCAACCCTGCCGGCGTCGTGCCGACAACCGCCACAGCGGCAGCTGACCCAGGCATGTCAGACCATGTCGCCAAACTAGTAGAATTAAACCAGCATTGCAAGGGCCATTGATACAATCCGACGCGAACTACGGCAGCCAACTACCAACACCACGGCACCGGCGCCTATCCCGACGCCCAACCTGCAAGTCCAGCCAACTGATACAGTCGTTGGTGCACTATCACCCGCTTCAGTCATCGTCGCAGGACCGACAACGCTCGCCGCTCCGTCCAGCTCCGTGCTTACTCAAGCCCACCCAAGTAATCATCTCGCTAATCACGTTAATGGATACCAACCCGCCATTACAGCTGCCCCACCCAACTTGACCACCAGTGGTGGCGCTGTGCACATCCGGGACCACCCACCGATGGCGGCGCACCTCATAACAACAACCCGGGCAATATGGCTGCGCCCTACGTTCAACCCGCCCGGCCAGCTGGCCACAACGCACCGCCATGGCGCCCACCACCTAGAGCCGGGCCAACGGGCAAATCTTCTGCAGCAATACCCCCAGCCGACCTGCTACTGCCATATGTCGACCAATCAACACTCAACGCCTTGGCTAACCTCGGTAAGTTCATCGAATTTGGTGACTTGCACCCTGATGCCCTAGCTCCCAACTCAACCCAGGCTACCAAGACACAAGTAGCTTTCGATCCAGACAACCTTGGCGTAGCCACATTCACAACCGAGGTGAAGCGGAAAACCATCGACGACTTTGACACCTGGTTACAGTGCTTCCTCGTCTTTTTCTCATATCGAACATTCTACTACCCACATTTGGCGATCCCCATGGCCACCTACCTTCGTTTCCTCGCCCTGCACGACCACCCGCACAAACAAGCCACAGCCAGCCTCATCCACAACCTCACCCATGTTTGTTTTTGTTTGTTTTGTTTGTTTGTTTTACACTTTTAATGAGCGTCCGAGTTACTCAAATGAGTAATTTTCACCGGGCTCGATAATTAACAAGTCAAAAAAACTGGGAAAAATAAATGAATAAGATTACAGCGGAATGTTCTTTGTTATATATTCTTTCAGAAGCACCTTGAAATTTCCAATAGTCGAAGCTAATCTAATATCATTTGGCAGTGAATTCCATAATTTAGTTACACGATAATGAAAACTCCGTTGTCCAATATGGTGCCAACATCGGCTTCATTAGGAACTGCACACTGCACTAAACTCGCAACGCCAGTCAGCAACGATCGACCCGGATGCCGTCTCCACCGCCATAACAAACGAACTGCACCTCGGCCACACAATTGGCCCATTCGCCGTGCCACCTCTGCCATGGAATGGCAAGAGAATGGAAAAAGATGTACCCAATATGAGTTGCCGGTTCAATTTGGGGGCATAGCTTCTGCAATGGCGCCTCCACAACCACTGCCGAAGCCGGCTTACCTGACTGGCTCATAAAGACACTGGGCAGATGGAGGAGTGACGCGTATCAGATCTACATCAAGACACCATGGGAGACCCTCTACGTAGTACCGAAGGTACTCGCGACTGGCTAACAATTTGACGTAGGACTCGGTTCTCGTTGGACAATGCCAACAATGGAATGGTGCTGCGTGAACTATAGAGACATGAAACGTTAAGAACAATGAACATATACTATAAGACATCTCCCAGTGGTGCATGGTCACCACGGGGGGGGGGGGGCTGTGTTACTGCCGCACCGCAGTCATGCATGCCTGCGGTTTGGCCATAATTTGGGGGGTACTGTCATGGGTCTGCTGCGGGCGACCGGTAACACGTTGCCCGATGCACGGTACCCAGAGCCCGGTACCGCCATCCAGGCTGCCATGACGCCTCGTCGCCCCCGCCATGGCAGTACATGCATAACCCCGGATTTCGGCCAAACACTTGTCTCCGTGTCGTTCCTTTGCGTTAATGGGTGATTATGGCTTTGCTATAATCATTGTTAACGTCTGGAGGGACACGGGGAAAAGGGTTTAGACCTTGACATGTATGGGTCACCATGCGCCACCTACTCCTACCACTGGCTGGATGCACTTGAGACGTAACCTTATCTACCAACTGCCCTCATTTACCGTTATCTAAACAACTTGCGTCACCCTTTCCACGTCATTATCCATGCGCATATCAGTGTGATCAAAGCTATAGATCGTCCATTTCAACTTCTGCCACGCTCAAGTTCACACCACAAAATTCCCGCCCACCCTCCGCAAAAAAAAAGCCTCGCTGCAGGGTAGCAGCTCACAATAAAAGATACTGTATGTCTCTATATCGCTTGCTTTACACAATAAAGTTCCAGGGGGTACTGTCATGGGTCTGCCGCGGGCGACCGGTAACACGTTGCCCGATGCACGGTACCCAGAGCCCAGTACCGCCATCCAGGCCGCCATGACGCCTCGTCGCCCCCGCCATGGCAGTACATGCATAACCCCGGATTTCGGCCAAACACTTGTCTCCGTGTCGTTCCTTTGCGTTAAAAAGTATTAAAGTTATTTGACTGCTCTTATTGTATCACCATTTTATACAGCAAGTGTAATTACCGTTGGCCAAGTCCTTCAAGCCATATATGCTGAGCTGTGAAAGCTCATTAGATTGTTTTAACCTAGTACCTGGTATAATCATCAATGTACATAGCATGTTTTGCTAACTTTGATCAAGGATATATCCCTAATAAGCAAAGTTCTTTAAATATGTAAATTAGGAATTGGCTTAAGTAAAAATGCTTAATGATTGTCAATAATGTTGTATCATTGTATATGCAATATGTGTAGCAATTTTGTCAACTTTGGTCAAGTCGATTCAAATATATATCTCTAATTAGGAAAATTCATATAATATGCAGATTAGGAATTTGCTGAAGAGAAAACTGCTTAATGACTTTCAATAATATTGTATTATAGTGTCTTTAATGTACATCAGCAAGTTTCATCAATTTTGATCAAGTCAATTCAGATAAATATCCCTAATTATGAAAATTCATTTAATATTCTATTAGGAATTGGCTGAAGTAAAAATGTTTTTGACTTTTCAAAAATGATATATCACAGTATCTGTGATGTATAAGCAAGTTTCAACAACTACAATCAAGTTAATTCAGAATATATCCCTAATTGGGGAAGTTTATTAAATATGCAAATTCGGAATCGGCTGACAGTAAAAATGGTTAATGACTTTCAAAAATTTTGTGTCATAGTAGCTTTCAATACATGTAGCAAATTTCATCAACTTTGGTCCAGTCATTTAAATATATATCTCTAATTAACAAAGTTCATAAATATGTAAACTAGGAATTGGCTGAAGTTAAAGAGGCAGGGGGGCCTATAAATACCCCCTATCTCCCTGGGGATTCATTATCCAACATGAGTGGCACATGTAACACGTCAACGAATGCTCCCGAAAATCTGGAGCTTTCAACAACCATGGTGTAAATTAAAGCACTGTTCCAACATATCATGTTTTGTGAATACTTGTGGCATCACCTTGTTGGCGAAATTCTCTCATTTTTTCCATTTTAAGTTGATTTTTTATGCCAAAACTGCTTCGATGCTGTGTTCGAAGCGTCCAACGAACAATAGATGAAAGCATTCAAACAGCTGCCAATCACGAGGGGACGCGCAAAGGTGCAAACGATCAAACATTTGTTGTGTACATCGATCGATTACGATGTCAACAATGAATAAACGATTCTTACCACTGAACAAAATACTTGACCAACGGTTACTGAACACGCGCCTCAATGAATTCAGACACAAACGGACTACTTCATGGTTTCAAGCAGATTGCCTCTCCCTGGTTGATATGTGTACCTGTAGGCCTATGAATGGGTGGTGTGTTTTGTTGACCTGCAGTACGATATTTTACGATAGATCGCTTTTGGAAGTATGTTGTGGCCATAGCCCTGCGTACGATGACGTGTATTCCCGGCGTTATACGGCCTCCCACCACAGCTCTGCTGATTACCATGGAGAAAACCGGCAACATGCGGATCCAATTTGGACGGAGCACGAAAAACTACTTTCTAACTGTTTTCCGCCGAAATCAACTCGATTCCGATCTACATGTATGCAGCCTACCCAAACCACTCAACCGCTCACAGACTGCCGAAAAAATGCTCTCGTGACGTCCAAAACCGTTGTTTGCTGGCGATGCATGGTCAATGGCCCATGCAGTGGACGGCCATTGGATACGTTCAGCCACGATTACATGTAATGCCCATGAGCTGCATTATTTCTGTCGGGTCGGGGCGATGAAACTAAATCGGATTGATTCATCTCTGTCAGATTTGACCAAAAGAGACACTTGACATAGATTATAGCATCAAATGTTGACCGTTCAGACATGATACACGATAATAAGAGGGTCTGAAGATCGCCGTGATGTCGTTCTTCTCTATACGTTTTTCTGAGCTTGTTTTTACTAAATTGCTCTAATATTATGATGCGTTTTTTTTGAAATCTTAATCAACTTTTCTTTCCAAAGCAGGACACAACATCACCTTTTTACTTTCATAGTAACTTAGGATTCATTAAATTCGCAAATTAATAGACTCTTATGTTCTTCCTCGATTGTCTGTGACTGATTTTGCCGTTATATTTTAGAGGCGAACGCTATTGTTGAGGAATATATCGCTAAACAAACAACCAGATCAAATAGAACTTTGAAATAATGATACACTGTTACCGATCTTCGTGCAAAATTATTTGAATAAAGTCGAACGCCATATGAGTGGTGGGTCACCCTCTCTGCGAACAGATCGCGGCCATCTTAGCATAATTTGTTCTGCTACATTTTGAAGTATTGCAGTGGCATTGTATGACCAGGACACCATAAAATGGCATAGCATTATTTGATTTAGTGACTGTAACGTTAAAGTGGGAGAAAGATAAATGAAGTTGTTGAAGTATTACGATTCCGATATCCATATCGAGTACCGAGTCACATTTACTTACCAGATCCTTAGCATTGACATCTGCACCATGTTTAATCAGCAATTCAGCGACGTCTGCATGACCTCTTCCAGAAGCCGCATGCAATGCTGTGGAATTGCCCTACAAAAATGTAAACAATGTTAAAATTGCTATTCACCAATAAGAACTAAATCCTGTCGGCATGGTATGAGGCATATACCGAAAAAGTCTGACAATGTTATTGAAATCAAAAAAGTCACAGTAATCAAGGAGTATGGTTTCATTGTGATGGGAAATTAAGGATGAACGATCGGAAAAAGGGAAAAGTAATGTCAATTTTTTCAAATGTTTTTTTTTTGAATACCTACATATTAGAGTAGTCCAAAACTTGGGAAAAAAGATGGGGTCACCGCGCTTTGTTTTTTTTACAAAATGTCATTAAAAATTCACGGTTTTTCACAAAATCACTAAAAATCAATTAAACAGGTCATCATTTTCCATTTATATCATGATTGCATTTTTTCACTTTTACAGTGTAAAGAACAAACAGATTATAAATTTAAGCTACTTTGAAGATTTTATTACATTAAAATTAGCTAAAAGTGTCTATATTTATATTTTAAATAGCGAAAAATACCCAACATTTTAGCAATGGGAGAGTGTAATTTATTAATTTTTGATAGTTTGGACTAGTGTCAATTTTCTCAAACTTTGCTAAACATCGCTTTGTTGTTAATTTTTCAAAACCACATTTTGTTTAGTAGGTCTATCTAAAGAGCACGTCATAGGTATTAAATAATCCGCTTTCAAACATTCCAAATTTGAATAAAAGATTTTTCAAAGACACGCATCTCTCTGTCTCTCTCTTGTCTATGTCTGTTTGTATATCTGTCTCTCTGCCGTTATATTTTTCGAGGCGAACGCTATTGTTGTGGAATATATCGCTAAACAAACAACCAGAACAAATACAACTTTGAAATAATGATACACTGTACCGGTCTTCGTGCAAAATTATTTGAATAAAGTCGAACGCCATATGAGTGGTGGGTCACCTTCTCTGCGAACAGATCGCGGCCATCTTAGCATAATTTGTTCTGCTACATTCTGAAGTATTGCAATGGCATTGTATAACCAGGACACAATAAAATGGCAGTAGCATTATTTGATTTAGTGACTCTAACGTTAAAGTGGGAGAGAGATAGATGGAATTGTTGAAGTATTACGATTCCGATATCCATATCGAGTACCGAGTCACATTTACTTACCCGATCCTTAGCATTGACACTGCACCATGTTTAATCAGCAATTCAGCGACGTCTGCATGACCTTCTCCAGAAGCCGCATGCAATGCTGTGGATTCGTGCTACAAAATGTAAACAATGTTAAAATTGTTATTCACCAATAAGAACTAAATCCTGTCGGCATGGTATGAGGCATATACAGAAAAAGTCTGACAATGTTATTGAAATCAAAACAAGTCACAGTAATCAGGAGTATGCTTTCATTATGATGGGAAATTAAGGATGTACGATCGGAAAAGGAAAAGTAATGTCAATTTTTCCAAATGGTTTTTTTAATACCTACATATTAGAGTAGTCCAAAACTTGGGGAAAAATGGGGTCACCGCGCTCGTTTTTTTTTACAAAATGACATTAAAATTCACGGTTTTTCACAAAATCACTAAAAATCAATTAAACAGGTAATCATTTTCCTATTTATATCATAATTGCATTTTTTACTTTTACACTGTAAAGAACAAAAAGATTATAATTATAAGCTACTTTGAAAGATTTTACTTACATTAAAATTGAGCTAAAAAGTCACTATATTTATTTTTTAAATTGGCGACAAATATGCCCAAAATTTAGCAATGGGAGAGTGTAATTTATTAATTATTGATAGTTTGGACTAGAGTCATGCAAGTTTTCTCAAACTTTGCAAACAATAGCTTTTTGTGAATTTGTCAAAACCACATTTTGTTTAGTAGGTCTGTCTAAAGAGCACGTCATAGGTATTAAATAATCCGCTTTCAAACATTCCAAATTTGAATAAAAGATTTTTCAAAGACACACATCTCTCTGTCTCTCTTTGTCTATGTCTGTTTGTATATCTGTCTCTCTGGCAATTATATTTTTTCGAGGCAAACGCTATTGTTGTGAATATATCGCTAAACAAACAACCAGAAACAATTTTGAAAAACGATACACTGTTACCGGTCTTCGTGCAAAATTATTTGAATAAAGTCGAACAGCATATGAGTGGTGGGCCACCCTCTCTGCGAACAGATCGCGGCCATCTTAGCATAATTTGTTCTGCTATATTCTGAAGTATTGCAAATGGCATTGTATAACCAGGACACAATAAAATGGCAGAGCATTATTTGATTTAGTGACTGTAACGTTAAAGTGGGAGAGAGATAGATGGAATTGTTGAAGTATTACGATTCCGATATCCATATCGAGTACCGAGTCACATTTACTTACCCGATCCTTAGCATTGACATCTGCACCATGTTTAATAAGCAATTCAGCGATGTGTGCATGACCTTCTCTAGAAGCCGCATGCAATGCTGTGGATTCGTGCTACAAAATGTAAACAATGTTAAAATTGTTATTCACCAATAAGAACTAAATCCTGTCGGCATGGTATGAGGCATATACAGAAAAAATCTGACAATGTTATTGAAATCAAAACAAGTCACAGTAATCGAGGAGTATGCTTTCATTATGATGGGAAATTAAGGATGTACGATCGGAAAAGGAAAAGTAATGTCAATTTTTTCAAATGGTTTTTTTTTGAATACCTACATATTAGAGTAGTCCAAAACTTGGGAAAAAAGATGGGATCACCGCGCTTTGTTTTTTTTTACAAAATGTCATTAAAAATTCACGGTTTTTCACAAATCACTAAAAATCAATTAAACAGGTCATTATTTTCCTTTTTATATCATGAGTGCATTTTTCACTTTTACACTGTAAAAGAACAAACAGATTATAAATTTAAGCTACTTTGAAGATTTTTACTTACATTAAAATTGAGCTAAAAAGTCACTATATTTATTTTTCAAATTGCGACAAATATGCCCAAAATTTTAGCAATGGGAGAGGGTAATTTATTAATTATTGATAGTTTGGAATAGAGTCAATTTTCTCAAACTTTGCAATACAATAGCTTCTTATGTGAATTTGTCAAAACTACGTTTTGTTTAGTAGGTCTGTCTAAAGAGCACGTCATAGGTATTAAATAATCCGCTTTCAAACATCCAAATTTGAATAAAAGATTTTTCAAAGACACACATCTCTCTGTCTCTCTTTGTCTATGTCTGTTTGTATATCTGTCTCTCTGCCATTATATTTTTTTCGAGGCAAACGCTATTGTTGTGGAATATATCGCTAAACAAACAACCAGAACAATTTTGAAAAAACGATACACTGTTACCGGTCTTCGTGCAAAATTATTTGAATAAAGTCGAACGCCATATGAGTGGTGGGCCACCCTCTCTGCGAACAGATCGCGGCCATCTTAGCATAATTTGTTCTGCTACATTCGAAGTATTGCAGTGGCATTGTATGACCAGGACACCATAAAATGGCATAGCATTATTTGATTTAGTGACTGTAACGTTAAAGTGGAGAGAGATAAATGAAGTTGTTGAAGTATTACGGTTTCGATATCCATATCCAGTACCGAGTCACATTTACTTACAAGCTCCTTAGCATTGACATCTGCACCATGTTTAATCAGCAATTCAGCGACGTCTGCATGACCTTGTCCAGAAGCCGCATGCAATGCTGTGGATTCGTTCTACAAAAATGTAAACAATGTTAAAATTGCTATTCACCAATACTAAAACATGTCGGCATGGTATGAGGCATATACTGAAAAAGTCTGACAATGTTATTGAAATCAAAACAGGCACAGTAATCAAGGAGTATGCTTTCATTGTGATGGGAAATTAAGGATGTACGATCGGAAAAGGAAAAGTAATGTCAATTTTTTCAAATTGTTTTTTTGAATACCTACATATGAGAGTAGTCAAAAACTTGGGAAAAAGATGGGGTCACACGCTTGTTTTGTTTTACAAAAAGACATTAAAAATTCACGGTTTTTCACAAAATCACTAAAAATCAATTAAACAGGTCATCATTTTCCTTTTTATATCATGATGGCACTTTTCACTTTTACACTGTAAAAGAACAAACAGATTATAAATTTAAGCTACTTTGAAGATTTTAATTACATTAAAATTGAGCAAAAAAGTCACTATATTTATTTTTTAAATTGTGACAAATATGCCCAAAAGTTAAGCAATGGGAGAGGGAAATTTATTAATTATTGATAGTTTGGACTAGATTCAATTTTCTCAAACTTTGCAAAACAATAGCTTCTTATGTGAATTTTTCAAAACCACATTTTGTTTAGTAGGTCTGTCTAAAGAGCACGTCATAGGTATTAAATAGTCCGCTTTCAAATATTCCAAATATGAAATAAAAGATTTTTCAAAGACACACATCTCTCTGTCTCTCTCTGTCCTCTGTCTGTCTGTATATCTGTCTCTCTGCATATTTTTTAAAGAGGGCGAACGCTATTGTTGTGGAATATATCGCTAAACAAACAACCAGAACAAATAACAACTTTGAAATAACGATACACTGTTACCGGTCTTCGTGCAAAATCATTTGAATAAAGTCGAACGGCATATGAGTGGTGGTCCACCCTCTCTGCGAACAGATCGCGGCCATCTTAGCATAATTTGTTCTGCTACATTTTGAAGTATTGCAGTGGCATTGTATGACCAGGACACCATAAAATGGCATAGCATTATACGATTTAGTGACTGTAACGTTAAAGTGCAGAGAGATAAATGAGTTGTTGAAGTATTACTATTCCGATATCCATATCGAGTACCGAGTCACATTTACTTACCCTATCCTTAGCATTGACATCTGCACCATGTTTAATCAGCAATTCAGCGACGTCTGCATGACCTTTTCCAGAAGCCGCATGCAATGCTGTGGATTTGTACTACAAAAATGTAAACAATGTTAAAATTGCTATTCACCAATAAGAACTAAATCATGCGGCATATACTGAAAAAGTCTGACAACATTATTGAAATAAAAAAGGCACAGTAATCAAGGAGTATGCTTTTATTGTGATGGTAAATTAACAAAACGCACAGCTTGCACTCTGATACTGAAGGTGGCAAATTATATAATAAATAAAAACTAGAAACGTCAGCAGTTGACTCATAGTAGTCATTTACTAACAAAAAACGAACAGAACAAAACAATGCGCATTGCATGGTCCATCAATGACGACGCAATTTAAACTCGTCCTTGAATACACTGTATGCAATCCATCAATAATCAAATAAAGATTATCATACACCGAGAAATGTGTTGACCTTTGGTCTTGTACACACATGTATAAATTACCGCTGACTTTAAGGAAATGACATTTTTAAGTTTTATCAAAGATATAAAAACTTAATATAAAATAATAACGTGTTTTTCGGATGAAGTGTTAATAGTTTGCCTGATAGACTGCAGTGTATTATTATTATGTAATATAGATCACATCTTGCTCTTTTATAGTTGCGCAAAAAGGTGACTCACAAAATCCGTGACCCTCACAATAACATCGCCCCTGTAATTTCTTTTTGGTCGCTAAGCCTGTCAAAGTTTTTTGTCGGCAAAGACGCATCGTAGACGGAGACCGGCAATTTTTTTTTAAACTTTTTTTTACAACCAACGTGCTACTGTAGTTCGGGAACACTCCAAAATTGATGAAGTTTGTTATAGAAATCTAGACACATTAAATTATCACGGCTGATATTCGGCGGTAAACGTCACCAGGACAGAGTAATATGGAGTGATATTGACAAGGGCATACGATAAAAACATTGATTAGAGAGATTGTTGCAGAGAATGTGTTATATAAGAGGAAATTTTACTTCCTACCGCGCAACTTACTGAACTTCCACCTAGCCATTCTGATACTTTTTAATTTCCGTCATATCCACCTATTACTTGTTTCCGACGCATGTCAAAATAACTATTAATGTAATGTAATTATGAACTGGTGACGACACGCCACAACTCTCTTCGAGTGAGTGTTTTACTAGGGAATTACTCAAACCGGATTGTTGCGATCGGTATCCGTGTACAGTTCAGTCCTCACCAGACATCGGATGTACCACGTGACCGTAATTGAAAACGAACACACAGGTAAAATTTAACTTGGTGACTTTATTTACAAAATACCACGAGAGTTACAACTTCAGCTAAGTAACGTCCTCTCTCTCAGAGAATAATTTCTTTTCCCATTTATTCAAATTGTGTTTTTTAGTATGTGATCAACATTTGCTCTGAAGATCTCATTCATTTGATTCTGTACACTTTTATAATATGGTATTCTTATTACCACCTGAGGGCGTTGTCAAGTTGAAACATCATGCGAAAACGCCTGTGAAACAGCGCTTCGTACTAGGATGTGAAGCATGATGCATAGTGTGCTTACCACAGACAGCTATGACATAAATATCAACTACATAATAGCTTTATTTCTGTAAATTGCTCCGTACAGTTACATTCTACTTGTACGTAACATGACAATAACATTTCGAGCTGTTGCATGTAGGTCCAATTAAAGCAAATATGAAATTTTCTCAAATATTTCTCTGGTTCAATTCTTTTTTCCGCGTTCTATAACAGTCTAGAGAATGAAATGTTACTTCCCTAAAAAGAAATTGATATTGATTTCACAGTGCTCAGCATGAAGTAACAAAAACATTTGCCATCTAAGCTCTGACGTAATATCGGAGATACTTGTGAAGAATACTGTTACCGTAAATATATAAACTGATGAAATTTTTCTCTGTTTGACCTCATCCTATACGGATATTTTTCGCGGAGCCGTACAACTTCGAATCGAAGGAGAAAGTTATGTGACTCCGCGAAAAACACTAGTCAACGGATTATATATTTATCACATGAACAGTCTTCATAATTTTCGTTTGATGTCGATAGGTCAAATTATAGTCGAGTAATACAACAACATTGTCGCGACTTTGGTTTTATTTCCCCGGATTATTTCATTTATGAGTAAAACGACCCATCGACCTGGAGATATGCAAATATTTACTTGGTACTTTCATTCATAAATCCGATCAAGTTGAAATGTAGATAAACGGAATGCCATCTTAACTAATCAGACATACAGTCACGTGAACTTGTTAATCATTGTCTCGCGCTGTCTCGACTCCATGGGAAGTCCGTCGTCGCGTCGGCTGAGAAGAGAGGGGGCTTCAGCGTAACTGCAGAGTAATTTAGAATATTTTAAAATGCATTTATGCAGGAAGACAACTGCAAGATCGAAACAATAGTTTTTATTCTAGAAGGTGTCGTAGCTTTAAAACCATCACTAACATACGATCGTGGCGAGCCCGAACAGTTTAATTCGATGACATCCACCAGACTCTGACCCAGACTAAGTACGTGGCCACCGGTCAACGCCGGTGTCAACTCGTCAATCTCGATCCCGATGGTCACTGTTTATGTCTTACAAATTTTGATTTTTGCAGTTACACACATCTCTCATCCGCGGATACCTTCAAATTTGTAACTTGACTCTGTCCTGTTGTCCTAGTCAACTACATACATCCATAGCGCGGCTCTGCAGAGTTCAGGCTACAGCTATATCTGACAGCTGATGTTTTGGCTACAGTACTACGCTGCCGGTTCGATTCGAATCTATAATTTAAAGAATTTTATGAGATGAAGGTTATTTATCGTTGTTTTTCGAATGATTTGAAAAAATTTGCCTTTTTTGTCGCTTTGCAAAGATCATACTGCACTTATTTATACAGTTGAACTTAGGTTGAGGTGTAGCAGTTGGGTATATCGCAAAGTTCAACATTCGCACTCATTAAACACGTCCGTATGACTCGACTGGACTGCTGATAATGTTGCTATATTTTATTTTCGAGCTGTTGTTGTAAATGAGCTTCAGATTTCCACCTGTAAGCTAACGGCCGCTCTCCAAGCAGTCGATTGCGTTTGATACAATGTATGGCACCGGTAACGAATAATCCGACAGCACTTAGTCTACCGTGTTGTTAAATAACGATGTGTATATGGATACTTATGTGATGCGATCATAATAACAACTTAGTTCTACGAGATGACCTTTCTTTCACGAGTTTTGTAACAGCTCGTCTACATTTGCTTTTGAATATTTTCCATTTTGGGGGTTTTTAAACCAAAATGTTTCAGTCTTCAATTTCCATGGATACCATTGGGTAATTGATGCATTTTATTCGACGACATATCTGAGACCGCGGCAAACGAGGATAAGATACACATGCGAAAATGTGGTAAAGAAAAATTTTCAGTTGAAGAGTAACATTCATTTTTGGCCGAGCATGGACAAACAAAACTTCTCAATGGAAGTGGATGTGCCTCTTTTCTTGCAAACGACTTTCGTTTCATTTCTTTATCAAACATAAGCCATTTGCGGAGAAGCCGCGAGGATACAGGACAGTTTTAGATATGACGATGAAAGCTATTGCTGATAACGGATGAATATTAACTGGCTGTCTGAACATCCGGGTATCTTGATTCACAATCACGTACATCAACTGTAGTCACGCACGGTTTTTATGTTGCCGAGCAACCACTTAAAATGTGAACTCAAGTGTCCTTATTCAAATTGCTCCAGTTAGACCGCAACATACTAGCATTCATAGGCAGGTGTATTAACAAAATCTTGACCAAATCATTTTACAAATCACTAATTGAGATGAAAGTGTTAGATCGTGTAATGGACATTCAGGAAATTTGAAATCGAAATACCTAAATTTTCGGCAAGTTAATCGACTCTTTTTAATATTGTACTTGACCACGGATCATTTCCGCCGCCCGTGAACTGACATCGTTTTAACATACATACTTCTTTTTTTTCAATTTTTTGGTACAAGGAGTAGGTTTGTGAACGATTGCAGTTCTGAGTCGATGAGTAAAGTTGGCCGTCGGGTGGCAGATTGATTTATCACAACTCTTGCTCTTTCTTCGGGTGACAATACAGCATCAATTTGAAGATAATCTATTGCATCGATTGTATCAACTTGAATTTGATCACTTGGATATCTATAATCCATTTGGATTGATGATACAATTTACTACATCTTTCATAACAACTTTAGATAGCGATAATCAGTAATAGAAACTATTGTTGCAAGAACAAAGTCATTGAATGCCGTTGCAAGTACCAGTAGAAAGCAGATTTGAAAATAATTCAAAGTTTTGATTTGCAAAGTCAAGGTTAACTTACAGCTCAATTCGTTTGGTCAGACCGTAGTATTAAAGGTGGCAGCTTGCCAGCCTTTACGTTCAGTGGCTCTGGAAATCTTCCTACCACACTGTATGCTGAATATCTCTCTTATCTGGTAAATTCCTCATGATATGCCACTCCTTGTTTCATGCGTGTTGCTCTATTCTAGCACGCTATTTTGTACTATACGTCCCAGCATGATAGCAATTGCACTGGAATTGATGTAGCTAAAGTACATCCTGATGTTAACAATTTTGACCATCCTCTTCATACTCTATCAAAATTTCAGGTCGTTCAAACATCATAGTTTTATAACAAGCACACATGCATGCAAATTGAGAAATGGTACTTCCCAACTTATGTATTATAAGTGGACTTTTCGAGAGAAAGTGTTAGTAGAAACACAAAATACGACTTTTAAATGGAAAACAAATGAAAAATCTACATTTATGTTTTAGACGAACTCTTCTGAATTTAATTAACGTCGAATGACATCCTGACTTTAACACCAATGGGTCAATCGTGAATGTTGAACACTTCCGTTAGCACAAATGAAAACATTTAATATTCAAATCTATTCATTGTCACATACTTTGTACTTTAGACTACCTATACTTGAAATTTGAAGTCATAGATTTTAGTGTTTCAAGACTTGTGACTTTTTTCAGAGCGTCCCGTTCGGATAAAGAATTCAATTTAGGTTGCCTTCAAAGAAATGGTGAAAGAGGGGGGTTGGGCTGGAGGAATCGCAATTGAAATCTTATTTTTTCAAACCCCTTCAACCCTCAAAAATTTCAAGTCCCCCGTCTATATGGTCAAAAATTTTCAAGTCTCCACCATTACCATATAGCCGTAAATTTATTAGGAATGCACGTGGAATAAAAATAAAAGTGTATTACGTAGTTCTGCACGGAGACGTTTAACACTACGTCTTATCAGCATGTAGATCCATATACCTTGGGCAAGTTCTTTAATTGATTCATTTTTCAATGCATCAGTAGAACGTTTTAGATTTATCAGTCTAAGCTGACTAGAGTTTATCAAACTCTGGTCAGTTCAGGTCAATGGCATGAAAAGCACACAAAATGACAATCATGAGAGAGAGTGTGAAAATTGTGTATTCCTGGCTACATTTTACCAAATTGTGAAAAACTGAGCACAGTGACCTACCGATTTTTTTCAAAAGTAAAAGACATATACAACTTAAATGCTACTTATAAATGTTTTACAAAATTGACAATACTTGAAGGCTAAAATATTTCATCAAATTAATGTTTTAATCTCAGAAATGTTTGGGTGTAATAATGGCAAATTTGGTAAAAAATAAATTACTCTATTTAGTCACACACTTTTGATTCAAATTAGAGTCTTTACTATTCAAAAGTTTTACTTTTGTGTTATTGTACGATGAGATGTGCAAATTTCATTCACTGCATGAACTTGACTGGTTGTATATATTGATTTTAAGTGATTTTAGAAAAACTGTGACCTTTCATCGTACATTTGTTTAAGATCAAGCATGGCGACCCCTTTTTCTAATATTTGATGTTTCTCATATGCCAGATTTCAAAAGCCCATAGTAACTGTTAGTCCCCTAGGTTTCTATGTGTTGCGCTCTGGCCGGATCTTGTGTACATGTATGTTTCACTGTCAATTGAGTGTCCTATGTCTGCTAGCTCAGTATGTTGCCATGAGTGTGTGGAGGTTCAAATCCCGTTTGGATCATAGTAAAAAATTATATTTCTTAAACTATATCAGAGTCAGAGCTATCACTATCACTGCCAGTATGCAATAGCAGGGCAGTAACTGTATTTTGACAATACTTTTGTTCAGTTTATACAATTGTGCTCTTGTTTTACACCCCTTTGTAGCATGTTGAACTGTATTTTGACAATACTTTTTTGTCAGTTTATACAATTGTGCTCTTGTTTTACCCCCTGTGAAGCATGTTGAGCTGTCCAGTATTTAGCTTGCCAACACAGTCTACGTGTACCGTGCATTTGTATCATTGACAAATAACTTTCAGTCTCAAAGTCTAATTAAATAATCGCCAAAATTTAGACCAACGGGCTTTGTTGACAAACTGAATATTGTGTGTTTCCGCATGGTATAGAGAGACACCAAGAAACTGTATTCGATACAGTGCATAGAAATATTGAAAACAAAATTATTGCAGTTGCAGCTCCTGCCCCATTACAAGGCCAACTTGTTGTTTTTACAAACATTTACGTGCATTCATATAGTTTTAGATTTTTTCGAGATTAGAGTCATAAAATGCGACAAAGTGCTTCTAGATTTTGTTTAGTTATTACTAACATTAGAACCATTGGACGACATAAAAATGTTAAGAGCCAAAATATTTTCACGTCCCGCCCAACAGGCAGAGCAAAACTTTCAAGTCCCTCCCCCTCGACTACCCCTACAATTTTCGAATCCCCTTTGAATTCCTCAAGCCCCCTTTTTTGAATGATGCCTTATCAATGTTTACGATATTTGTCCTCGTCTGAGTCAACATTGAGTATATTTTACCATTCTTATTTTTATTACTTAAAAAATACAAAATAATGTTACATTAGAATAAAGGTGAAATGAAACTATTCAAAAATCTATGTTATGAATATGGAATCGTAAATTATAGAGCAAACGAACGGTTCCATGCATATTCACGTGATACTGTATAGTGATACTCTCAACAGTGACGTTGTCAAGTCATTATCCACACATACTTGTTCGTGAAAACAAATAGACTCTAGCCATGATTTTAGACCCTGCTAAGACAAAATTATGAATAGTACTCTTACACGTATGTTGGAACTAATCATTTGTTACGCTAATGAATCATTTGTGTCACGACTGATCGTACAACTATCAGTACACCCTGAGCAGATGATTATCGGAAATGTAATTCTTACATCATTTAGTCGCTACATCAATTTGGATTATCGAATTCTCGCCACTATGAGCATATGGATGTAGAAACATAAAAAGTGAAAGGTTATGAATATAATTGTATTGTAGAAGGCCGAGAACACAGATTTTGAGCTTTGGGACTGCATACTGCCTGTCAAAGAACAAATGACGCATCATTTCAACACTATTAATAGGACTAAGCAGACCCTATGTGTTATCCTTCTACCAATCAGACGCTTCGGTAACTTTCATCCTATAAATGTGGACTATAATCTCCCGCCAAAAACATTATCTGTTGGTGTTCTATTACATTCGTCGCATGCGCTTTATATGTAATTGCTGCAGTTGTGTTCCGGTTGGCGCCTTTTTTATCTCACGGTGCGTTCAGTAATAAAACTTGTGTGTTCATAGCATGAACTGGTGTCGTTCGCAGTTCTTTGTAAAAGTCAGTCAAGAACCTTGATCATAAAAGCCCTTCACGACATTCTTGGTGCCGAGACCAGGATAAGGATGTCTGACGAGGAGCAGCAACCAGTTCAAGCCGACCAACTGGCAACGAAATTGGCCAAGTTGAAACTAAAGCGTAGGGAACAACGTGCCCAAATGACGAAGCTGTTCAACCGTGCAGAACAACTCAAATCAACATTCACTGCAGCTACGAACAAAAATGAAGCCCACAGGATACTCACAGCATTGAACACTCAACTAACTCAGAAATACGAATCTTTGACTACACCCAACGGATTTGTTCTTCTCAAGACAGCCGTCATTCCCATGTCGATCGGCGATCGGAAACCTACCAACGCTACGTGCTGTTCGACGATGGGTCCAACAAACTTATCACGCAGCGATTTGCTGGCAAACTCAACTTGAAATCGGACACTCATGAGAACGTGAGCCTGTCAACATTCGGGGACAATTCGAAACAATTCATTCCATGGAAAGTGCAATGCTAAATTTGCACGAACAGAATGGGCATACCAGTACCGTCAACGCCCTGATAATTGCCGAGATTTTGTCCAACCTATCAAAAACGTTTCAACAGAAATACTTAACGAAGACTATCTACCCACCTTGTTTCCAATATTGAAACTATGGAAATTGATGTATTCATCGGAGCTGATCAATATTGGAACTTTGTGCTGAACCATATCGTGAGCGCGGCAGGTCTAACTGCAATATCATCTAAGTTCGGCTATTTACTGTCCGGTCCCACTTGAAAGCGCGGGAAATCGGACTCTAACATTAATTTTCACAACGTGAACATAGAAACACTCACCGACGAAGACATCCGAAACTGGTGGAATTTAAATAGAGCTCATCGGAGTGAAGGCAAACTCGCAAAATGATGATAATACCGACTTCGAAACATATCGGGACACTCATCTACGTGTTTAAAATAGTAAATACATTGCCCGTTTACCATGAGGGAAAACTGATCATCCTCTACTGATCAACTGCGCCGAGACTTTGTCGAGAAGATTCAAGATGACAACAAAACTGAAGGACATTCAAGAAGGACCCAGTTACCACCAATACGTATTGTGTACGACTGCAGTAGCAAACAAAATGCAGACTCGACAAGTCTAAACGAGTGTCTTCAAACTGGGCCATCATTAATCAATGATTTACCTGCCATATTGCTACGATTTCGCACTTACCGAGTCGCTTTCGTCAGTGACATTGAAAGCGTTCTTAAACATACGTCTAGAGAAGGACAACGTCAATACACCAAATTTCTTTGGTTGTCAGACATTCGTGATCCCGAAAGTCTGTTTGATGTTTATCAATTCAAATCTGTCTTGTTTGTGGCGGCTTGTTCCCCATTCATGCTCAACGCTGTAATCAAGACCCACTTGGAAAGTCATGCCTCCATACTGGCAGCTGATGACCTCAACATAATATTTATGTTGACAACGTGATAGACGTGCCAAGTCTGATGAGAAGGCCCTGTAATTGCTACAGTTTTCCGTTGGCGCCTTTTTATCTCACGGTGCGTTCATTAATAAAACTTGTGTTTTCATAGTATCATGGAGGTAGTAGAGAAAGAGTCACAACTGAGATAATTACGTTTATTACTATGTTCACCATTGGTTTAATCCCTTTTTGTCCATTGTTTATCACCCCTTTCCCGCCATCTGCGTTGCCGACGGTACCTTGGCAAGAAACCGAGTGAAATTAACCTGGGTTTGCTGATGCGACTCAGTTTCTCCACAGTGTCATAACACACGCGCAAAGACTGTATTTGCGTAGCTTGGGTCAAGTGCGTCATGATAGCGTAAGAACCGACACGTTCCGTCCACGAAAAGTGAAGTTTCAAGGAATTTAAGTTTTTTCATTCTCAAAATCTTGGTAATGTTAACGTCGTTTTCATATACTTTACATTCGATCGCAGGAACATTTCTTTGTTAGAATGAAAGTTCTGATCACGAACTTTTCAATCATGTACTGAGTATGGTGCAGCGGACTGCAGCACTGCCGTGAGCGTGGGTTAAACTTGTAGCGTTTCCCGGGTGTTTAACGACGCGACGCGACGCCATAGGCGACGCTTCGACGCTTTGTTTCAATGCATCGTACGTGTTGTTTTTATATCGCGACCATTCATTAAAGTCATGGACGTAGCAGTTAAAAGCTATGCTTTCTTATTTAACCTTATCATTAATGCCAGTACAACATGATAAATTAAAACACGGCAAGAACCAAGAACTGGATTTGGAAAAAGTTGGCGTGTTAACAATGCTGCTCTACGATGTTTGGCATTTTTTGTGATCGCAAGCTATCATCAACTCAGTCTCCGCGCCTTTGCAGATACAAAAGCTCCCTTCCTCAATTATCTGTTCCTTGACCTCTTTAACATCGTGTACATCAAAACATGATCAAAATCAGTGGAACGACTCGAACTTTCCGACGCGACGCTGGGACACGTGACGCCATGTTTGAAGATCTGTCAACTGCCGAGGGACGGCCGAAACACCCGAACGACCCCGAACGAACTTAATCTTGTTTACTAAATCCGAGAAAACGCGTTCGCAAGTCCCGTTGGTGCTAATGGAGTATTTTGTAAGGCAAACAGCGGCAAAACACATGGTCCCTTTGATCTCCGCCTAGTTGTGACTCCTTCTCTACTACCTCCATGATAGCATGAACTGGTGTCGTTCGCAGTTCTTTGTAAAGTCAGACAAGAACCTTGAACCTAACTTAAAATCCCCATCACGACACTTGCCCAGTTCAATTTTGACGGTCAGCTTTACAAGCCAACCAAGACGACCAATCCCGCTGTCCGATACTGCCACAAAATTGACTCATTTCTCAAAGGATATTCATATTGCCTACAAACAGCAAGACCGCGCGCAGAGCAAACGACAGTAATCATATGGCGGAATTATTTTCGTCTCGTTTGTACCTCCATTGTCAGGCAGACTTGCCCAGAATCTGTGCACAATGAGCAATAAGAAAAGTACAAGTGGTTTGGAGCAGAAACCTACTTAATCCGAACAAAAGCGTAGGTGAATTCGTCCTCGTGGAGCGAGGCCGTTTGTCCAGTTTATATCCGATACTCTAAAGCGTTGTATAAGACTTTGGATTAGCTGTGTTCATATAGGCGTGATGTTGTCTGTAAATTGCTCAGAAAGTGGAAAACAAGAGAACCCTATCAGCGTTAGAGGAGGACAGACTTACATATACCGCTATCTTAGAGATGTTTGGTCTCATGCACTTGTAGGCGATCAATTATTTCCTCTAAATCTGTCCGATATATATGGTTATAACAGACGCATGCTTAATATAGCCCTAGACTTGAAGATCAGTCGCTCGAGGGCGCTCTCTACGTCCCCCTTACAACTGGACGCGGTCTGTTTCATTTCTGTCTGGCAACAGAAGTTTGTTGTTATCAATCAGATTTCGTCAATGAATTTATTGGCAGTTTTGAGGGCTATGTCACTCGTATACAGCCAGCGAAGTGCATGATCAAAAATTAGCATAGGACTGCGCCTATTTTCTGCAATGTCAACAACAGGCAGACAAACATTGTAATTACCAGCAGTATTATATCCACGTTGAGGCAACAACTCTGCCAAGCAACAATCGTGATTTTACGTACTTTAAATCATGGATGTGAAAAATAGCTCTCCATGTTTAAATAGACCGTGCATGTTACACCGAGGCAGTGAGAAAGTGTTCGGAAGAACTCAGAATTGTGCTGAACACGAAATAAAGGCAGGCCCTTGAAATTTTCTGTACTGGAGAGGACGTTCTCTTTTTTTTCGGTATCACACTTCAACCCAGGTGGAGCAAATCATATATGTAGAGGAACTGCCTGGGAGCAAGTCCACTAGCCCGAGCTCAAGGTTATAGCATTTTTACCGCCGGGCAAGTAATTGTGGCGCCTATTCGCCCGACGTGCTAGCGTAAATTAGGCGAATAGCAAATAGAAAACGTGTCTCGTGTGTGGGTGTACGTCATTGCTGCATTCATAAATAAAGACCTTTAAATTCGTTATAATCCCCAGTGAAATTCTTAGAATAGAATAATTTATTTCGACCATGCTGTGAGTGATGAAATGACTTGTGTGAAGCACGGTCATTCAACAAACGGACGCCCATCTCCGTCGCGTTGCCACGACACGACGCACTACTATCTGGACTGGCTTTGCATCAGTGGACGCATGAGCCGATGGCGGCGCTCTTTAAAAAATACGTCATTGCTCATTAACCTCTCACCTATAGAAAGTTATACGGCTATAGGCGAATTGTTTGTGCATCTCCGTCGCGTCGCCACGACGCGACGTACTACTATCTGGACTGGCTTTGCGTTGCAGCCATGTCGGATATGGCATGGAACGAACTCTTCTATTAGGGGCCGTATACTAACAATATTGCACTAACGTTTGGTTTTACGTGTAGTACCGTCACTTGAACTTCAATTCTACACTATTTTATCATTCTTTATTGTTTCCTTTCATCAAAAATTATGGCTTTGTACACCTACCTGATATTCACGCCCTCCTTAAAACAAATAGTCTTCTCATCTAGCCTACACATACAGAAATCATCTATATGTACCATCGCACATTGCGATCGCGATCGAAATAACATTGAAAGACATGCATGTGACGCTATTTTGTTTGTCAATTGTTGGAAATCTCATCCATTTTCGCAATTATTACATGGCTATCGAGGTATAGAATGGTTTTAATGCGTAGGGCATTGAGGACACCGAGATATTCGCAACATGGAGTGGGCAGCAGTCTCATTCAAATCACAGCGTTTCACATTACAGTCATACTATGTATGCACGCAAGAATGGACATGCATACACAGCACTAAAAAGAGATGATCAGTATCTCGTCATATTATTAGAGGTTAAAACGGCAAGCGAGGGTATTTGGTTGCGGATATAAAACCTCTGGGCTGAAAATTAGCATATTTGGCGGGAAATAATCACCGAGGTTATATCCGCAACCAAATACCCGAGCGCACCGTTTATAACCTCATTATAATATGTTGAAGTTAAAAACAAGTGGACAATTTCGTTATTTAGGGCCGAAGTTGGGACAACAGTTCAGGAGCGCCCAGCCTCATCCAAACTCTAAAAAAGAACGTTTCAGAACGCGCGCGCGTGTGCACAGTTGCATTCATAAACTACGGTTACGCAACGCATCGATATCGCGATTAGACATCGAACTTGAAGAATTTTTTTCTTTAAAAACTCTCATAAAACTTTAAAAAATTGTGGTGTTGTTACACAGACTCCACTGCTTACAGAAACTCTTCATATTTTAGTTCGTCAAGCTGCACTAGCCTAAAATTTAACGATCAAAAACAATCTGAAGCCATAGACTTGTTCGACATTACGGCGCCACAGTAAGTGAGGCTACCCACAATTCCCCTTGATCTGTCACTCAGACATTTTTTGCTAAAGGCTTTTTCAATTTATCAGTTCTTAACAATTTTTAACTTACAATTTAAGTTCAGGATTATTTGTTAAAACTATGTTCCAAAAATATTGATTATGTTTAAAATTCAAGAGTAAATTGAATGAGAAGTCGATGTTTGGAAGTGCTAAAAATTGCACACTTGTCAAGATAAAGTTATCAGCAACTAAGATGGCCTCATCATACCACCCGTCAGACATGCAAATTTCCTTTGTTACGAACATTAAAAAAAATCAATACCCTTTCTTTTGCCAACACAGATGCAACTTATTCCCTTAGTTTCCTTGAAAATATTGTGTATGGCTGTCAAAAATCTATGTCAACAAAATTACAAAATTGCTATCTCCTCTCCGCGGAAAATGGGTTGATCTTCTTATTATTCACAGTGAGAGATCAGAAAATTACGATAATCAGAATTATGTTGCCAGAATTTTGAAATATTGACCGACTTGTTCTGTGTACAGAAGAAATTTACTTCAGTTCAGTGAGTGATCTCCGTGTGTACAGATCATGGAGCATTGTGGGAAGCCTCACTTACTGTGGGCGCGTTGAACTCTCAAGTTGGCATTCGAAATTTGCACGAGCTCAAAAATGTTACGCGGCGCGCAGGTCTTCTTGTTGAGAATATAATCCCCGGCTCCAGCCAATCAGATTGCCGGATTCCAGCCAAGCATATTATAATTTTTTCATAACTTTCGTCAATTCAATTAATTTAAGCAAATATCTTCATCATGATGCGAAGTGCAATTTTTCCTCACATCTTGCAATTGGAGAGCTGGCGGTGAAAAAATGAACTTCACAAAATTTAACAAGTAATCCTGTCGGCACGGTATGAGGCATATACCGAAAAAAGTCTGACAATATTATTAAAATTAAAAAGTCACAGTAATCAAGGAGTATGCTTTCATTGTGATGGGAAATTAAGGATGTACGATCGGAAAAGGGAAAAGTAATGTTAATTTTTTCAAATGGGTTTTTTTGAATACCTACATATGAGAGTAGTTCAAAACTTGGGAAAAAAGATAGGGTCACCACGCTTGTTTTTACAAAATGACATTAAAAATTCACAGTTTTTCACAAATCACTAAAAATCAATTAAACAGATCATCATTTTCCTATTTATTTCATGATTACATTTTGACTTTTACACTGTAAAAGAACAAACAGATTATAATTTAAGCTACTTTGAAGATTTTACTTACATTAAAATTGATCTAAAAAGTCACTATATTTATTTTTAAATTGCGAAAAATATGCCCAAATTTTAGCAATGGGAGAGGGTAATTTATAATTATTGATAGTGTGGACTAGAGTCAATTTTCTCAAACTTTGCTAAACAATAGCTTTTTTGTGAATTTGTTTAGTAGGTCTGTCTAAAGAGCACGTCATAGGTATTAAATAATCCGCTTTCAAAGTACACACATCACTCTGTCTTTGTCTGTCTCTGTCTGTATATCTGTCTCTCTGCCGTTATGTTTTTTCGAGGCGAACGATATTGTTGTGGAATATTTCGCTAAAAAAACAACCAGAACAAATACAACTTTGAAATAATGATACACTGTTACCGGTCTTCGTGCAAAATTATTTGAATAAAGTCGAACGCCATATGAGTGGTGGGCCACCCTCCTGCAAACAGATCGCGGCCATCTTAGCATAATTTGTTCTGCTACATTCTGAAGTATTGCAGTTGCATTGTATGACAAGGACACCAGAAAATTGCATAACATTATTTTATTTAGTGACTGTAACGTTAAAGTGGGAGAGAGAGAGATGAAATTGTTGAAGTCTTACGATTCACATATCCACATCGAGTACCGAGTCAGATTTACTTACCCCATCCTTGGCATTGACATCTGCACCATGTTTAACAGCAATTCAGCGACGTCTGCATGACCTTCTCCAGAAGCTGCATGCAATGCTGTGGATTCGCGCTACAAAAATGTAAACAATGTTAAAATTGCTCTTCACCATAAGAACTAAATCATTTCGGCATGGTATGCGGCATATACTGAAAAAGTCTGACTATATTATTGAAATAAAAAAGTCACAGTAATCAATGAGTATGCTTTTATTGTGATGGTAAATTAACAAAACGCACAGCTTGCACTCTGATACTGGAGGTGACAAATTATATTACAATAAAAACTAGAAACGTCAGCAATTGACTCATAGTAGTCATTTACTAACAAAAAACGAACAGAACAAAACATTGCGCATTTCATGGTCCGTCAATGACGACGCAATTTAAACTCGTCCTTGAATACACTGTATGCAATCCACTAATAATCAAATAATTAAAGATTATCATGCGCCGAGAAATGTGTTGACCTTTGGTCTTGTACACACATGTATAAATTACCGCCGACTTTAAGGAAATGACATAAAGATCTATAAGCTTAATATAAAATAATAACTTGTTTTGTGGAGGAAGTGTTAATAGTTTGCCTGATAGACTGCCATGTATTATTATGTAATATAGATCACATCTTGCCCTTTTATAGTTGCGCAAAAAGGTGACTCACAAAATCCGTGACCCTCCCAACAACATTGCCATCTGCCAGTCGCTAAGCCTTTCAAAGTTTGTTGTCGGCAAAGACGCATCGTAGACGGAGACCGGCAATTGTTTTTAAAACTTCTTTTACAACCAACTTGCTACTGTAGTTCGGGAACACTCCAAAATTGATGAAGTTTGTTATAGAAATCTAGACACATTAAATTATCACGGCTGATATTCGGCGGTAAACGTCACCAGGACAGAGTGATATGGAGTGATATTGACATGGGCATACGATAAAAACATTGATTACAGAGATTGTTTTAGGGAATTGTTATACAAGATGAAATTTTACATCCCAATACGCAACTTACTGAACTTCCATCTAGCCATTCGGATATTTTTAAATTCCTGTCATATCCACCTATTACTTGTTTCCGACGCATGTCAAAATAACTAGTGAGTGTTTACTAGGGAATTACTCAAACCTGATTGTTGCGATCGGTATCCGTCTACAGTTCAGTCCTCACCAGACATCAGATGTACCACGTGACCGTAATTGAAAACGAACACGCCGGTAGAATTTAATTAACTTGGTGACTTTATTTACAAAATACCACGAGAGTTACAACTTAAGCAAAGTAACGTCCTCTCTCTCAGAGACTTAATTTCTTTTCTGATTTATTCAAATTGTGTTTTTTTCATACGTGATCCACATTTGCTCTGAAGATTTTATCCATTGTGATTCTGTACTCTTTCATAATATGGTATAATAGGGTGTTGTCAAGTTGAAACATCATGCGAAAACGCCTGTCTAACAGCGCATCGTACTAGGATGTGAAGCATGATGCATAGTGTGCTTACCACAGACAGCTATGACATAAATATCAACTACATAATAGCTTTATTTCTGTAAATTGCTCCGTTCAGTTACATTCTACCTGTATGTTACATGACAATAACATTTCGAGCTGTTGCAGGTAGGTCCCATTAAAGCAAATATGAAATTTTCTCAAATATTTCTCTGGTTCAATATTTTTTTTCCGTGTTTTATAACAGTCTAGATAATAAAATGTTACTTCCCCAAAAATAAATTGATATTGATTTTGACAGTGCTCAGCATGAAGTAACAAAAACGTTTGCCATCTAAACCCTGACGTTATATCGGAGATACTTGTGAAGAATACTGTTACCGTAAATATATAAACTGATGAAATTTTTCTCTGTTTGACCTCATCCTATACGGATATTTTTCGCGGAGCCGTACAACTTCGAATCGAAGGCGAAAAGTTATGCGACTCCGCGAAAAACACTAGTCAACGGGATTATATATTTATCACATGAACAGTCTTCATAATTTTCGTTTGATGTCGATAGGTCAAAATTATAGTCGAGTAATACAAAAACATTGTCGCGACTTTGGTTTTATTTCCCCGAATTATTTCATTTATGAGTAAAACGACCCATCGACCTGGAGATATGCAAATGTTTACTGGATACTTTCATTCATAAATCCGATCAAGTTGAAATTTTGATAAACCGAATGCAATTTTAGCCAATCAGATATGCCGATTCGGTCACGTGAACTTGTTGATCATTGTCTCGCGCTGTCTCGACGCCAAAGGAAGTCTGTCGTCGCGTCGGCTGAGAAGAGAGGGGCTTCAGCGTAACTGCAGAGTAATTTAGAATATTTTAAAATGCATTTATGAAGAAAGACAACAGCAAGATCGAAACAATAGTTTTTATTCTAGAAGGTGTCGTAGCTTTAAAACCATCACTAACATACGATCGTGGCGAGCCCGAACAGTTTAATTCGATGACATCCACCAGGACTCTGACCCTGACTAAGTACGTGACCACCGGTCAATTCCGGTGTCAACTCGTCAATCTCGATCCCGATGGTCACTGTTTATGTCTTACAAATTTTGATTTTTGCAGTGACACACATCTCTCATCCGCGGATACCTTCAAAATTGTAACTTGACTCTGTCCTGTTGTCCTAGTCAACTACATACATCCATAGCGCGGCTCTGCAGAGTTCAGGCTACAGCTATATCTGACAGCTGATGTTTTGGCTACAGTACTACGCTGCTGGGTCGATTCGAATCTATAATTTAAAGAATTTTATGAGATGAAGGTTATTTATCGTTGTTTTTCGAATGACTTGAAATATTTTGCCTTCTTTGTCGCTTTGCGAAGATTACACTGCACTTATTTATACAGTTGAACTTAGATTGAGGTGTAGCAGTTGGGTATATCGCAAACATTCGCACTCATTAAACCCTACGTATGACTCGACTGGAGTGCTGATAATGTTGCTAATATTTATTTTCCAGCTGCTGCAGCTATTGTGTAAATGAGCTTCAGATTGCCACCTGTAAGCTAACGGCCGCTCTCCAAGCAGTCGATGCGTTTGATACAATGTATGGCACCGGTAACGAATAATCCGACAGCACTTAGTCTACCGTATTAAATAACGATGTGTATATGGATACTTATGTGATGAGATCATAATAACAACTTACAGCGTAGTAGTTCTACGAGATGACCTTTCTTTCACGAGTTTTGTAACAGCTCGTCTACATTGCTTTGAATATTTTCCATTTTGGGGTTTTTTAAACCAAAATGTTTCAGTCTTTGATTTCCATTGATACCATTGACGAAATAGATTCTTTTTATTCGACGACATATCTTAGGCCGCGGGAAACGAGATAAGATATAAATGCGAAAACGTGGTAAATAAAAAATTCGGCTGAAAAACATTCATTTTTGGCCTAGCATGGACAAACAAAACTTCTCAATGGAAGTGGATGTGCCTCTTTACTTGCAAACGACTTTCGTTTCATTTCTTTATCAAACATAAGCCATTTGCGGAGAAGCCGCGAGGATACAGAACAGTTTTAGATATGACGATGAAAGCTATTGCTGATAACGGATGAATATTAACTGGCTGTCTGAACATCCGGGTATCTTGATTCACAATCACGTACATAAACTGTAGTCACGCACGGTTTTTATGCTGCCGAGTAACCACTTAAAATGTGAACTCAACTGTCCTTATTCAAATTGCTCCAGTTAGACCGCAACATACTAGCATTCATAGGCAGGTGTATTAACAAAATCTTGACCAAATCATTTTACAAATCACTGATTGAGATGAAAGTGTTAGATCGTGTAATGGACATTCAGGAAATTTGAAATCGAAATACCTAAATTTTCGGCAAGTTAATCGACTCTTTTTAATATTGTACTTGACCACGGATCATTTCCGCCGCCCGTGAACTGACATCGTTTTAACATACATACTTCTTTTTCAATTTTTTTGTACAAGGAGTAGGTTTGTGAACGATTGAGTCGATGAGTAATATGACATTAAACTGGTCCAATAATCTTTCCATTCAAGGAATATATTACAGGTCCATGGGACAATTGTGATTACAAATTTAAGTAGGACCATCCTGAACCACTGATAATTAGTGGTGGCAAATTTATTTATCACAACTCTTGCTCTTCCTCCGGGTAACAATACAGCATCAATTTGAAGATAATCTATTGCATCGATTGTATCACTTGAATTTGATCACTTGGATATCTACAATCCATTTGCCAATGGATTGATGATACAATCTACTACATTTTCATAACACCTTTAGATAGCGATAATCAGTAATAGAAAATATTGTTGCAAGAACATTGAATGCCGTTGCAAGCACCAGTAGAAAGCAGATTTGAAAATAATTATAAGTTTTGATTTGCAAAGTCAAGGTTAACTTACAGCTCGATTCGTTTGGTCAGACCGTAGTATTAACGGTGGCAGTTTGCCAGCCTTTACGTTCAGTGGCTTTGGAAATCTTCCTACCACACTGTATGCTGAATATCCCTCTTATCTGGTAAATTCCTCATGATATGCCACTCCTTGTTTCATGCGTGTGCTCTATCCTAGCACGCTAGTTTGTGCTATACGTCCCAGCATGATAGAAATTGCACTGGAATTGATGTAGCTAAAGTATCATCCTGATGTTAACAATTTTGACGATCCTCTTCATACTCTATCAAAATTGCAGGTCGTTTAAACATCATAGTTTTATTACCATAACAGACACACATGCATGGAAATTGAGAAATGGTACTTCCCAACTTATGTATTTGAAGTGGACTTGTCGAGAGAAAGTGTATCTTGTCTGTCGAAGTAAAGTAGAAACACAAAATACGATTTTTAAATGGAAAACAAATGAAAAATCTACATTTATGTTTTAGACGAACTGTTTTGAATTTAATTACTTTCGAATGACATCCTGACTTTGACACCAATGGGTCAATCGTGAATGTGAAACTCTTCCGTGAGCACAATCATGATGAAAACATTAATATTCAAATCTATTCATTGTCACATACTTTGTACTTTAGACTACCTATACTTGAAATTTGAAGTCATAAATTTTAGGCTATCAAGACTTGTGACGTTTTTTCAGAGCGTCCCGTTCGGATAAAGAATTCAATTTAGGTTGCCTTCAAAAAATGGTGAAAGAGGGGGGTTGGGCTGGAGGAATCGCAATTGAAATCTTATTTTTTCAGACCCCCTTCAATGCACCCTCAAAAATTTCAAGTCCCCCCCCCGTCTATATGGTCAAAAAATTTCAAGTCCCCCACCATTACCATATAGCCGTAAATTTATTAGGAATAAACGTGGAATTAAAATAAATTGTATTACGTAGTTCTGCAAGGAGACGTGTAACACTACGTCTTATCAGCAGGTTGTAGAGCCATATACCTAGGGCAAGTTCTTTAATTGATTCATTTTAATGCATCAGTGATGTTTTGGATTTATCAGTCTAAGCTGACTTGAGTTTATCAAACTCTGGTCAGGTCAGGTCAAGGCATGAAAAGCACAGAAAATGACAATCATGGTATGAAAATCGTGTATCCGTGGCTACATTTTACCAAATTGTGTAAAACTGAGCACAGTGACCTACTGATTTTTTTTTCAAGAGTACAAGACATATACAACTTAAATGCTACTTATAAATGTTTTACAAAATTGACGATACTTGAAGGCTGAAATATTTCATAAAATTAATGTTTTAATCTCAGAAATTTTGGGTGTAATAATGACAAATTTGGTAAAAAATAAACGGCTCTATTTAGTCACACACTTTTAATTTAAATTAGAGTCTTTAATATTCAAAGTTTTACTTTTGTGTTATTGTACGACGAGATGTGCAAATTTCATTCAATGCATGAACTTGAATGGTTTTATATATTGATTTTAAGTGATTTTAGAAAAACTGTGACCTTTCAACGTACATTTGTATCAGATCAAGCATGGCGACCCCTTTTTTCTCTAATATTTGATGTTTCTCATATGCCAGATTTCAAAAGTCCATAGTAACTGTTAGTCCCCTAGTTTTTTATGTGTTGCGCTCTGGCCGGATCTTGTGTACATGTATGTTTCACTGTCAATTGAGTGTCCTATGTCTGATAGCTCAGTATGTTGCCGTGAGTGTGTGGAGGTTCGAATCCCGTTTGGAGTATAGTAAAAATTTATATTTCTTAAACTACATCAGAGTCAGAGCTATCACTATCACTGCCAGTATGCAATAGCAGGGCAGTAACTGTATTTTGACAATACTTTTGTTCAGTTTATACAATTGTGCTCTTGTTTTACCCCCTGTGAAGCATGTTGAGCTGTCCAGTATTTAGCTTGCCAACACAGCCTACGTGTACCGTGCATTTGTATCATTGACAAAAACTTTCAGTCTCCAAATCTAATTAAATAATCGCCAAAATTTAGACAAACGGGCTTTGTTGACAAACTGAATATTGTGTTTTTCCGCGTGGTGTAGAGAGACACCAAGAAACTGTGCTCGATACATTGCATAGAAATATTAAAAAAAAATATCAACAGTTGCAGCTCCTGCCCCATGACAAGGCCAACTTGTTGTTTTTTACAAAATTTACGTGCATTCATATATTTTTAGATTTTTTCGAGGTAAGAGTCATAAAATGCGACAAAACGCTTCTAGATTTTGTTTAGTTATTAGTAACATTAGAACCATTGGACGACATAAAAATGTTAAGAGCCAAAAATATTTTCACGTCCCGTCCAATAGGCAGAGCGAAACTTCCAAGTCCCTCCCCCTCGACTACCCCTACAATTTTCGAATCCCCTCTGAATTCCTCCAGCCCCCCCTTTTTGAATGAGGCCTTATCAATGTTTACTATATTTGTCCTCGTCTGAGTCAACATTGAGTATAATTTACCATTCTTATTTTTATTTCTTAATAAATACAAAATACTGTTACATTAGAATCAAGGTAAAATGAAAATATTCAAAAATTTATGTTATAAATATGGAATCGTAAATTATAGAGCAAACGACCGGTTCCATGCATATTCACGTGATACTGTATAGTGATACTCTCAACAGTGACGTTGTCAAGTTCATTATCCCTTCATACTTGTTCGTGAAAACAAATAGACTCCAGCCATGATTTTAGACCCTGCTACGACAAAATTATGAATAGTACTCTTACATGAATGTTTGAACTCATCATTTGTTACGCTAATGAATCATGTGTGTCACGACTGATCGTACAACTATCAGTACACCCTGAGCAGATGATTATCGGAAATGTAATTCTTACATCATTTAGTCGCTACATCAATTTGGATTATCGAATTCTCGCCACTATGAGCATATGGGTGTAGAAACAAAAAAGTGAAAGGTTATGAATATAATTGTATTGTAGAAGGCCGAGAACACAGATTTTGAGCTTTGGACTGCATACTGCCCGTCAAAGAACAAATGACGCATTATTAGAACACTATTAATAGGACTAAGCAGAGCCTATGTGTTATCCTTCTACCAATCAGACGCTTCGGTAACTTTCATCCAATGACTGTGGACTATAATCTCCCGCCAAAAACATTATCTGTTGGTGTTCTATTACATTCGTCGCATGCGCTTTCGCGCTTTATATGCCTTTATATGATATGTAATTGCTTCAGTAGTGTTCCGGTTGGCGCCTTTTTTATCTCACGGTGCGTTCACTAATAAAACTTGTGTGTTCATAGCATGTACTGGTGTCGTTCGCAGTTCTTTGTAAAAGTCAGCCAAGAACCTTGATCATAAAAGCCCTTCACGACATTTTTGGTGCCGAGACCAGGATAAGGATGTCTGACGAGGAGCAGCAACAGATCAAGCGGACTAACTGGCAACGAAATTGGCCAAGTTGAAACTAAAGCGTAGGGAACAACGTGCCCAACTGACGAAGCTGTTCAACCGTGCAGAACAACTCAAATCAACATTCACTGCAGTGACGAACAAAATGAAGCCCACAGGATACTCACAGCATTGAACACTCAACTAACTCAGAATACGAATCTTTGACTACACCCAACGGATTGGTTTTTCTCAAGACAGCCGTCATTCCCATGTCTATCGGCGAACGGAAACCTATCAACGCTACCGTGCTGTTCGACGATGGGTCCAACAGAACTTATCACGCAGCGATTTGCTGACAAACTCAACTTGAAATCAGACACTCATGAGAACGTGAGCCTGTCAACATTCGGGGACAATTCGAACCAAATTCATTCCATGAAAAGTGCAATGGTAACTTTGCACGAACAGAATGGGCATACCAGTACTGTCAACGCCCTGACAATTGTCGAGATGTTGTCCAACCTATCCAACAACCTTTCAACAGAAAAACTCAACGCAGACTATCTACGGGGATTAATTAAAGCTTGCCCACCCTGTTTCCAATATTAAAACTATGGAAATTGATGTACTCATCGGAGCTGATCAATATTGGAACTTTGTGCTGAACCATATCGTGAGCGCGGCAGGTCTAACTGCAATATCATCTAAGTCCGGCTATTTACTGTCCGGTCCCACTGGAAAGCGCGGGAAATCGGACTCGAACATAAATATTCACAACGTGAACATAGAAACACTCACCGACGAAGACATCCGAAACTGGTGGAATTTAGAGCTCATCGGAGTGAAGGCAAACTCGCAAAAATGATGATAATACCGACTTCGAAACATATCGGGACACTCATCTACGTGTTTAAAATAGTAAATACATTGCCCGTTTACCATGAGGGAAAACTGATCATCCGCCACTGCCTTAAAACTATGCGGCAACTGAAAATCGCACGCGCGCTATGGTTCGCCGTTTAACCTCTGACTTAACGAAGAGATATGACGATATCATCGCCGATCAACTGCGCCGAGACTTTGTCGAGAAGATTCAAGATGACAACAAAACTGAAGGACATTATTTGCCGCATTGAGCTGTCAAGAAGGACCCAGTTACCACCAATACGTATTGTGTACGACTGCAGTAGCAAACAAAATGCTGACTCTGCAAGTCTAAACGAGTGTCTTTAAACTGGGCCATCATTAATCGATGATTAAATTGCCGTATTGCTACGATTTCGCGCTAACCGAGTCGCTTTCGTCAGTGACATTGAAAAAGCGTTCTTAAACACACGTATAGAGAAGGACAAGCGTCAATACACAAAATTTCTTTGGTTGTCAGACATTCGTGATCCCGAAAGTCCATTTGATGTTTATCAATTCAAATCTGTTTTGTTTGTGGCGGCTTGTTCCCCCCATTCATGCTCAACGCTGTAATCAAGACCCACTTTGAAAGTAATGCCTCCATACCAACAGCTGATGACCTTAACATAATATTTATGTTGTCAACGTGATAGACGGTGCCAAGTCTCATGAGAAGGCCGTGTAATTGCTACAGTTGTGTTCCGGTTGGCGCCTTTTTATCTCACGATGCGTTCATTAATAAAACTTGTGTTTTCATAGCATGAACTGGTGTCGTTCGCAGTTCTTTGTAAAAGTCAGACAAGAACCTTGATCATAACTTAAAAACCCCATCACGACACTTGCCCCAATTCAATTTTGACGGTCAGCTTTACAAGCACACCAAGACGACCAATCCTGCTGTCCGATACTGCCACAAAATTGACTCATTTCTCAAAGGATATTTATATTGCCTACAAACAGCAAGAGCCGCAGAGCAAACGACAGTAATGCGGAATTTTTTTCGTCTCGTTTGTACCTCCATTGTCATGCAGACTTGCCCAAAATCTGTGGACAATGAGCAATAAGAAAAGTACAAGTGGTTTGCAGCAGAAACCTACTTAGTCCGAACAAAAGCGTAGGTGAATTTGTCCTCGTGGAGCGAGGCCGTTTGCCCAGTTTATATCCGATACTCTAAAGCGTTGTATGAGACTTCGGATTAGCTGTGTTCATATAGGCGTTACATTGTCTGTAAATTGCTCAGAAAATGGGAAACCAGGGAAGCCAACTAGCGTTAGAGGGGGGATGACTTACATATACCGCTATCTCAGAGATGTTTGCTCTCATGCACTTGTAGGCGATCAATTATTTCTCTAAATCTGTCCGATATATATGGTTTAAACAAACGCATGCTCAGTATAGCCCTAGACATGAAGATCAGTCGCTCGAGGGCGCTCCTTACGGCCCCGTTACAACTGGACGCGGTCTGTTGCGTATCTGTCTGGCAACAGAAGTTTGTTGTTATCAATCAGATTTCGTCAAGAAATTTATTGTCATTTTTTACGTCTATGTCACTCGCATACAGCCAGCGAAATGCATGATCAAAAATTAGCATAGGAGTGCGCCTATTTTCTGCAATGTCAACAACAGGCAGACAACATTGTAATTATCAGCAGTATTATATCCACGTTGAGGCAACAACTCTGCCAATCAACAATCATGATTTTACGTACTTTAAATCATGGATGTGAAAAATAGCTCTCCATGTTTAAATAGACCGTGCATGTTGCAGTGAGAAAGTGTTCGGAAGAACTCAGAATTGTGCTGAACACGAGGTAAAGGCGGGCCCTTGACATTTCTGTACTGGACAAGACGTTTTCTTTTTTTCGTTATCACACTTCAACCTGGGATGCGCAAATCATAGATGTAAAGGAACAGCCTGGGAGCAAGTCCACTAGCCAGAGCTCAATGTTATAGCATTTTACCGCCGGGCAAGTAATTGTGGCGGCTATTCGCCCGACGTGCTAGCGTAAATTAGGCGAATAGCAAAAATCAATAGAGAAATAGAAAACGTGTCTCGTGTGTGGGTGTACGTCTTTGCAGCATTCATAAATAAGACCTTTAAATTCGTTATAATCACCAGAGAAATTCTGGGAATAAAATAATTTATTTCCACCATGCTGTAACTGATGAAATGACTTGTGTGAAGCACGGTTACTCCACAAAACGGACGCCCATCTCCGTCGCTTCGCCATGACGCGACGTACTAGCTATCTGGACCGGCTTTGCGTTGCAGCTATGGCGGATATGACATCAAATGGACTCTTCTATTAGGGGCCGTATACTAACAATATTGCAATAACGTTTGGTTTTACGTGTAGTTCAGTCCTTGAACTTCAATTCTACATTATTTTATCATTCTTTATTGTTTCCTTTCATCAAAAGTTATGGCTTTGTACACCTTTCTGATATTCACGCACGCCTTACAACAAGTAGTCTTCTCATCTAGCCTACACATACAGGAATCATCTACATGTACCATCGCACATTGCGATCGCAATCGAAACAACATTTAAATACATGCATGTGACGCTATTTTGTTTGTCAATTGTTGGAAATTCCATCTCTTTTCGCAATTATTACTAGGGTGTCGAGGAATGGTTTTAATGCGTAGGGCATTTAGGACACAGAGATATTCGCAACAGGAAGTGGGCAGTAGTCTCAGATCACAGAGTATCACATTACAGTCATACCGCGTATGCACGCAAGAATGGTCATGAAAACACTGCACTAAAAAGAGATGATCAGTATCTCGTCATATTATTTTATTCATAACTTTCGTTAATTCAATTAATTTAAGCAAATATCTTCATCATGATGCGAAGTGCAATTTTTCCTCACAAGTGGAGAGCTGGCGGTGAAAAAATGAACTTCACAAAATTTAACAAGTAACATTCTCTGGTCAGACTAATTCCTACCACATGTGAATGTTTGTATGTACAATGTTATAATTTGTGCTGACATACTAGGGACTGCAATCGCAGTTGATTGACAGTTACCAGGCGCCAAATGTAAAAAAATTAATTTACACAATCAAGCTTTTTTAGAGATAGAAAAGATGGAAAATGTATATAGAGAGAAATTATATATATATATATATATATATTATATATATATATATATATATATATACGCATATAGGGTATGCATATATAATGTAGAATACATACATACATACAGGCATAAATACGTACATACATACATACATACATACATACATACATACATACATACATACTATCATACATACATACATACATACATACATCATACATACATACATACATACATACATACATACATACATACATACATACATACATACATACATACATACATACATACGTACGTATGTGCACACATACATTCGCAAAAACATGCATAAAACACACACACATACATACATATATAACAAACACACATACATACATACATACATACATACATACATACATACATACATACAACTACATACATACATACATACATACATACATACATACATACATACATACATACATACATACATACATACATACATACATACATACATACATACATACATACATACATACATACATTACATAAATACATAGAGCCTGGACTTGGATAAATTTACAATCAGCCTCGCTTTCGACATACAGTTGAAAACGAGGTTGAATGTACATTTTTTCAACTGTGAGCACGTGAACTGTGAGCTTGTCTCGAAATATTTACATTCAGCCTCGCTTTCGACATACAGTTGAAAACGAGGTTGAATGTACATTTTTTCAACTGTAAGCTTATGTCTCGAAAATATTTACATTCAACCTCGTTTTCACTTTGCATACATACAGCTGTAAAATTTTATATACACGTAATACCAACTGCAAAACTTTATACAGTCTCGTTAACGTTTTCACATAGATGGGACTCGGAAATTTATTTTCACATAGATGGGACTCGGAAATTTACACGCTGGGAAGTTTTATACACAGACTCGGTGGGAAATTTTTACATACAGCTAGCTGGGAAGTTTTATACACAGACTCGGTGGGAAAATTTTACATACAGCCAGCTGGGAAGTTTTATACACAGACTCGGTGCGAAAATTTTACATACAGCTAGCTGGGAAGTTTTATACACAGACTCGGTTGGAAAATTTTACATACAGCCAGCTAGGAAGTTTTATACACAGACTCGGCGGGAAAATTTTACATACAGCTAGCTGGGAAGTTTTATACACAGACTCCGTGGGAAACTTTTACATACAGACTCGTCTTGGATTGAGTGTAATACCTGGTGATCATAAAGCGTGATTGAACTCTGCCCGGTATCGTACGCGGCTAGACCCTGGCAAGACGAAAGCCAATACACGCATAGTGCTGGCGCTTGTGCTATTCAAGTGCATTTGAACTTTCCGGTTTATTTTGATCTAGTAAGGTAGCCACAACAATGATCGTGGTATTGCTATCAGGTGAGATCACCACTGATCTGGGCTGCTCGCAGCCTAGCCCTGTGTACATGTCTGTGAGTTCCCGGCGTTATACGGCCGGGAACACACAGACCTGTACGCAGGGCTACTCGTCAACCATACAACGGCGTCAACGAGTGGCGTGCGGGATTGCTGGATAGCTGAATAGCCCCCTAAATACTAGGTAGCTAATAGCTACGTTAGCCATAAGAATAGCTTATAGTTAGCTGTTTGCGGCTATTTAAGCTATTATTAATTTCCACAGGACACTTTTAGCTGCTAATAAACGTAGTAGGTAGCTATTCAGCTAAAAACAAATGATTATTGTAGGGCTGGTTATAGAGCTATTCAAGCCGTTTTTAGCCGCAATTAGCCACTCTTAGCTTACTATTAGCTGGCTACCAGCTACAAACTCCTGATGCCGAAATGGGCTGGCTATTGAGCTATTCAAGCTATTAGCCGTTTTTAGCCGCTAATAGCCACTCTTAGCTAGCTATTAGCTGGCTACCAGCTAACAACTCCCGAGGTCGGAATGGGCTGGCTCCTGAGGTCGGAATGGGCTGGCTATTGAGCTATTCAAGCTATTAGCCGTTTTTAGCCGCTAATAGCCACTCTTAGCTAGCTATTAGCTGGCTACCAGCTAACAACTCCCGAGGTCGGAATGGGCTGGCTCCTGAGGTCGGAATGGGCTGGCTATTGAGCTATTCAAGCTATTAGCCGTTTTTAGCCGCTATTAGCTGTTATTAGCCAGCTATTAGCTGGCTACCAGCTAAGCAGTGGACACGTCTGAAAAAGCCTGACAACTACTTATTACCAAGGAAGTCACGAGCGTGACTTTACTTAGGTGTACAAAGAATTAGACATCTCATAAATATTCTGAATAAATATTGTAGAACCAAGAAAGTAGTATTGAGTTCTTTATGGAAGATATTTTCTTTCATGCAAGTGTAAGTTTCTACTAACCACGGCACACGGCATTTTTTCTGAATTGAGAGCTAAAGAAATCACAAATTGTACGTATTGAGGATTTCATTCACTGGCATGAAAAATTTTGTTGTAAAACGAAATGATCGGGGAATCTTGCGATTTGTAGAACCAAGAAATATATTAAGTCACATGGCTGGTTGAGCGGTAGAGTAGTTATGGTCAGTTAGTCTCTGTTTGAAAAGGTTTCATGTGATTGCTCGTGTCTGGAAAAGTTTCATGTGATTAATTGTACCGACATTCACGCAGAGGCTAATCAAATACCAGTGACGGGTTTTGCATTGTCTTTTGTTCAAAGACTTATTAAATATGCATGTCAGTTTGCAGCTGAACACAAAAATTGTTTGTAGAAGACTTCCCACAACTGACAAGTACTTACATAGGAAGATACACAAGCGTTGGGATGATAAGCTGTTGTTTTGGCTTGGCCTCTGTATTAAATGAAAGATGTGCGAGAAAATGGGTAGAACCAAGAAAGTAATATCAAATGTTCGGTTACTTCAGAAATACCTAATTGCATTGTGCATTTCTTGTCGAGCGGGGCTCTACGGAGGAAATGGTGAACGTGATAATTTTGTTCATTGTAAGGGTAGAATCACGCCAAAAGATCACGCTGTACATGAGAATTGGTAATGTTTATGCCCACTTTACAGGTTTTAACAGGTACTAATCCCGGCCACAAACATGAATGACTGATTACACAGGTTCTAAATCAGACAAAGAACTGCGACCAGTAAGTTCATGTGGAAAAGTGGAAGCGCAGTTGCGAGATCACTAAGATCGGCAGTGGGAATAATTGGTGTAAATAAGAGAGATATCGACAAACAGGTTCTGCATTGCAAGAGTAATCGCACCGTAAGACATTGGAAGACTTCTCGAGTTTAAAGCAAATGTTGAAATGTAATAAAAAAGTCAGAAAATACACGTACGAATTGTATGTCACCTTATTCGGCATGTTAATGATGAGAGTATCAGTTTCCAGGCAAGGCAATAATTAATACGGGAAAACATGACAGTGATTTTGCATGAATATGATTGATAAGAAAATAGCTGATAGCCAGCTAATAGCCAGCTAACATTGGCTAATAGCGGCTAAAAACGGCTATTAGCTTGAATAGCTGAATAGCCAAGGATTTTGGTATCATAGCAGAATAGCTGAATAGCTGCTCAACAACCCTGAAGCAGCTATTAAGTTTCCGTCATTAGGTCCCAAACATAATAGCTGAATAGCCGCTAATTATCCCTTGAGTCATTGCTGTAAACCCTCTTAGCTGAATAGCTGCTAAATATGTCAAAGCTGGCTATTTTAGCTATCCAGCAATCCCGCACCTTTATGGCGTCACCCATACACGATCGTTCACGTGAGCCGCTGCAGTCCGTCAGCTGTGCAACGAACTTTCGCGGTCTACACAGTTACGAGAATAAAGACAAAAATTTAATACTGAAATCTTGGTGCAATAAACCCATGCACAATGATGGATGAAGATAAATTGAGTAAAAAGACAGCAATGCTTGGTCTTGGACTTTCTTCGGGCTCGGGGCATTTGACACTGACAGAAGGAGCATGGAGCATGAAGCTAAGGGACTAGTCAGTTACTTCAGCCAGAGGGGCGGTGGATTCATTGGGTCACCGTGTTTTTGACTTTGGTGATGGGGGCACCATGTTTTTGAAATGCCCAATAGGGGGGTCAGTGTGTTTTTCAAGTTCAACGAGGGCTCATAATTGCATAAAATGCATTGTGCCAGCCTCAAATTTCAGCATTGAGTTGCATTTTAGGGCGCCCTTCGGGCACGTTACTTTAACAATAATAAGACATATTTTTAGACCCTGTCCTAGTGCAAAACTTTATATATTTGACATATATATATTTGAGATATCTGTATGTTTAAAATTTTTCGGCGCGCCCTTGGGCGCATTTCTTTAAAATATCAAACATATTTTTCAGCATGCCCTTCATATGAAAAGCATGGCAAGTTCCTGATACTTTCTGTTTCTCTATAAGAAGCAAATGCACTATTATTTCAATCACATTTCCTTACAATAGTTTCTGGACATCTGCTTATGCTTAAAGAGAGTTGGAATACATACAGCGCATTCAAAATACTGTACTCAAACTTTAGAATTGACACTTTTAAGTTCCAATCTTACAACTGACATGACACCAATTTCATTAAAACACAGAATGACTGATTGTTGAAAATATACCCCCAAAATTATATATATATATATATATATATATATATATATATATATATATATATATATATATATATATATATATATATATATATATATATATAACATATATATATACACACACATATATATATATATATATATATATATATATATATATATATATATATATATATATATATATATATATAAATACTGAATTATTCAATTATATTCCACCTTTTGTTAACCTTTGTTTCAAACTGAGGGGTCACCCTGTTTTCGAAAGTTGGAAGGGGGGTTCAGCCACTTTTGACGTCGAAAAAAAATAATTCACCGCCCCCTAGGCCGAAGACACTGACCAGTCCCTAATACAACGGTTGTGTTTACGAGAATTAGAAATGATCAGACACTCAAACACCAGTATAAAATCAGCGACGCTCAACCGACAGAGTATATGAGATTCATTGAAGACGGCATGGAGGTCGCAAGAGATCTCTTTCTACCTTCATGCCATGTTCAATGAATCTCATATACTCTATCGGCTGAGTGTCGCTGATTGACTGGTGAATTGGAATGTCTGATCGTTTCTAATTCTCGTAAACACAACCAAGCACCATGCTCTGTGTACTGCCATTCTCCTTGCGTCGAATGCCCCGAGGAAAGTCCAAGAATTGCTGTCTTGTTGCACAAATTTGCCTTCATCCGTCATAGTGCATGGGTTTATTGCACCAAATTTCCGAATTAATTTTTGTCTTTATTCTCTTAACTCTGTAGACCGACTAGCAGTGACCTGCAGTGAACGAGCACTGTGTGGTCGACGTCTAGCGCATGTCCTTTCTTCTACGAACAGCCCAGATCAGTGGTGATCTCTCGTAATAGCAAAACCACGGTCATTGTTGTCGCTAGCACAAAATAAACCGGAAAGTTCAAATGCACTTGAATAGCATAAGCGCTAGCACTATGCTAGCTCTTCATGGCAGGGCTGTGTGTTACCGGCGTTATACGGCCTCCCATGGTGGCTCTTGTGGTGGGAGGCCGTATAACGCCGGTAACACACAGCCCTTTTAAGGGCTGCCATGCAGAGCTAGCACTATGTATGTATCAGCTTTAGTCTTGCCAGGATCTAGCCGCAAAAAAGGCAGCCCACAGCCGGCCGGGCTGTGCGCGGTCTTTTCCTAATGTGTTGCTGTGAAGCAGCAGCCGCTACAGACCAGCGCTGCAAAGGAAACAGGTCAGAAAAGCCAGCCCACGCGCACGGCATATGGGCTACAATAATTGCACCTAGCCTGGATCATTCTTAGCTCCATGGCCCTCGTACGATACTGTGTTTTCCCAGCGCGGCGCGAGAGGCCTACCGCCTCCCGTCCAGCACCTTCAACGCCGGAACGCACAGCATCGTTTTGCGGTTGTATTAGTCAGCCAGAACAAGTTCATATATATAATTTTGCGGCTGTATCAGTAAGTTAGAGCGAGGTCCTATGTGTATAAAATTTTGCAGCTCTATCAGTAAGTCAGGACGAGGTTCTATGTATATAAAATTTTGCAGCTCTATCAGTAAGTCAGGACGAGGTCCTATGTAATAAAATTTTGCAGCTCTATCAGTAAGTCAGGACGAGGTCCTATGTGTATAAAATTTTGCAGCTCTATCAGTAAGTCAGGACGAGGTTCTATGTATATAAAATTTTGCAGCTCTATCAGTAAGTCAGGACGAGTTCTATGTATATAAAATTTTGCAGCTCTATCAGTAAGTCAGGACGAGGTTCTATGTATATAAAATTTTGCAGCTCTATCAGTAAGTCAGGACGAGGTTCTACGTATATAAAATTTTGCAGCTCTATCAGTAAGTCAGGACGAGGTTCTATGTATATAAAATTTTGCAGCTCTATCAGTAAGTCAGGACGAGGTTCTACGTATATAAAATTTTGCAGCTCTATCAGTAAGTCAGAACGAGGTTCTATGTATATAAAATTTTGCAGCTGTATCAGTAAGTCAGAACGAGGTTCTATGTATATAAAATTGTGCAGCTCTATCAGTAAGTCAGAACGAGGTTCTATGTATGTAAAATTTTGCAGCTGTATCAGTAAGTCAGAACGAGGTCCAGCTGTATCAGAAGTCAGAACGAGGTTCTATGTATATAATTTGCGTCGAGGCTCGACCCCTGTCCAGGCTCTATAGTCTGTGTATGTATGTATGTATGTATGTATGTATGTATGTATGTATGTATGTATGTATGTATGTATGTATGTATGTATGTATGTATGTATGTATGTATGTATGTATGATGTATGTATGTATGTATGTATGTATGTATGTTGTATGTATGTATGTATGTATGTATGTATGTATGTATTATGTATGATGTATGTATGTATGTATGTATGTATGTATGTATGTATTCTACATGTATGAATGAATACGCTATATGCGTGCGCGTATTTTTACTATGTATATGTATGCATACGCAAACGTGTGGGGCAATGTATCTGTATGTACGTATGTGTATACACACGCACACATATATATATAGTATTACATATATATATATATATATATATATATATATATATATATATATATATATATATATATATATATATAATTCCTCTCTATATATACATTTTCCATCTTTTCTATCTCTAAAAAAGCTTGATTGTGTAAATTAATTTTTTTACATTTGGCGCCTGGTAGACAGTGTTGCCATGGCCACCATACTATTATGAAGAGATAGGACTTAGTTTAATAAATATTCAACAGCACTCTGTATGAACTTCCCGTATTGTAGCGATGAGACACAGCTATAGGCGTGACTAAATTGCTTTGATCTTCCGGTTTCATGTGACAGACCGCGTCAAGTCGTAAGAGGAAGGGAGCGAAAGGAGAGACCTTCAGCGACGAATCTTTCTGTCTAGTATAACCAATTACTTCTGTAAATGATTTTATGCTGTAAATAGAAGTGATTTTTCCTAAATTCATAATGAATGAAGCTTTGTAATTTGACTAAAACTGTCTAGTTTAATCGGAGTTTTAGAATTTCTAAAATGCTGTGATACCTTTTGTAAAATTTGTAATTTTTGGATATATCAAATTTAAAAAGGGAGCAACTTAATATTCATTAATAGCTGTTTGTTTTGTTAAGACTGATAATGCGTGCTATTTTACTCTCTCACTGACTCCATTTGTACATGGTTGGGGGCATTGAAACACCTAAACAGTTAATATACCAAACCAATACCTTGAAATTAGATTTTCTACTTGAATTGTCTTCATCTACGAAACTCAGTCTTTCAATGCCCGTGCAATTCCATGGGCGCCCTGCCACACCAATCAGTATAACAATAGTTCTTGAATGTTTTTATCTATAGATTCAACGAAATGCTTCCTTTGATATGACATTTAAATGTTGCAGTTTCTATTAAATTGACGAATTTATATCTATTTAGGTCCGATTTCTCGGGCTCAATGGCTCCCGATAAAAATATGCTGAATCGTATGAGACAAGATCATCGTTTGCTGCTCTAACGGTTTATGACAAACCTTCACAAAGTCTATTAACAGCATTTATATCTCTTTAGGGACCGTGGATAAAACATGCGTTCGGCCTCAAATCACCACCCTACCCCCCCTAACCCCAATAGCGAAAGTTTTGAAGTGCGAAAATCCAACCATGCGTCATTCTTTGTCAGCATACCTACCATACAATTTGTAATAACTACTTACGTCGATATTAAATCACGAATACGCTACTACCCCATACCCTCTCTAAAATCAATCCTTTTTCAGCACACACTCGACAAGAAAGGCAACCAATAGAATGGACTGAATTGAAACAGTATATCCAAAAACGAATTTACTTATAGCTATAACGAACTGAAACACACGTATGTAAGAAGAATGCTGGTGTAGCGCTGGTGTCCCACTGTAATGGCCTAATACACGCCAAACAATATAGCAGTATTTTGCGATACATAAAAACGTATAGCGAGATGTTGCGATATAATAACTTGTATTGTGATTTTTGCGCACTGTAATCGAAATACAGCCAAACCCCCTTCCCCTTAAGTGCAGAAGTTGTGTTTGCCGTGGTGTGCTTAAATTATCCGCGGTCCCTTACAGAAGTGTGTCGATGTACTCTAAGTATCAATCGTGTATTTGAAATTCAATAACCATTACATTTTTGTATAAAATTTAATAGCAAGAACGAATACGAGTGTGAATAAGTTCTTCATCTTCCTTACTCACCCACGTTGCACAAGCAAGGAAATGAAAGAAGAAATGAAAGTTGTTTAGTTTTCTAAATTAATTTATAAATGATAATTGCAATGTAGGATATCGGCCTTAACACATCAAAGCTATATTTAAATACTTTGTTTAGGGATTTCACTGAAATAGTTTTGGAGATATTACAACATGAAACAGATATTCATAATACTTACCCAATGATACCGATAATAACCTCTATCATTGACATCACATCCAGCATCAATCAAGGACTGAACTCTCTGAAGATCGCCTCGCTCTGCTGCAGCAATGAGATCCTATCATAGTAAATAATTAGTTATAGCCTGCTATACTGAGATTTCGGAACGGCATGTAGGATGATAAAAAACCAACTATATAATGAATTTAAACAAAGTTCAGTCCAAGTACAGGGGATTTGTTTACATTTTACATACAATTTAGTGAGTTGTATATAATCATCTTACTGCACGTACATTGACGGGTACATGTATTCAGAAATTGT